>NW_015506072.1:23179-55200 GCF_001515645.1 Sinocyclocheilus grahami
CCCCATTCGCGGGCGCGACCCGAGAGGAGAGTGAGGACGTATGCCACCTTAGCCTCCTCTGTGGCGTAACGTCGAGGCTGCAGAGAGAACACCAGCGAGCACTGGGAGAGAAAGGCTTGACAGGCATTCAGATCGCCATCATACACCGGGGGATTGTTGGCATGAGGCTCGGGGTCCAACGGAATACCAGCGCGGAAGGCGGGAACCCTCCCGCTGAAGATCATCGACGCGCGTGAGGAGCTCTGCGACTCGGGCATTTAGCGCGCCCACCTCTTGCGCTGTGGTGTTGAGCTGGGTGGCGTGCTGCCCCAGCAAAACTCCCTGTTGCACGAGAGCAGACCGAAGCGGATCCGATCCTGCTGAATCCATCTTGGGCAGTTTGTTCTGTTAGGGTACAACGAGGCTGGATTCAGGTGCGGGTTCAACAGGTGCTTTATTGTGCAGAGATTATCACCGCGGGCAGTAAGCGCCTTCGCAGACAGTTCGTGTGGTCGTGGAAACCCCAACCACACCGATGGGGGGAGAGCAGTGGCTGGAACAAGCCGCAACAGCGGCAGAGGAGACGGAGCCGGAGGGGCAGCCCGCTGAATCCGAGCGAGAGGCTGAGAAGCCCAACAACGAGACCGCGGAGTCCCAGGGTAGGCGGATGCCGGAGGTAGCCCACGGTTCCTGAATGCACAGAGAGGTGCGGGACACATAAACAGACAGCTACGAGCACTGGAGCCTGGACGAGACAAGACAGAAATGGTGAGCGATAATGCACAGACAGTCAGAGCAAGGGAATAATCACAACAAACTGACAACATACAGAGAAACATGAGGAGCTATAAGGGGAAGCTAATGAGATGACCAGAACCAGGTGTGAAACAAGGAGGGCGGGGACAACAATCATGCTGACATGCTCACGTGGCGAGCTGTCAAAACAAGTTACCACAACACACAAACACAGAGACAACAAGAGACAGGTGATCAGACCCGAGACCCGACATAATTACTCACCCTCATGTCGTTCCAAACCCATAAGACCGTCGTTCATCTTCAGAACACAATTTAAGATATTTTTGATGAAGTCTGAGGGCTCTCTGACCCTCCCATAGACAGCAAGGTAACTACCACGTTCAAGATCCAGAAAAGTACCAAGATGATCAACCAAGTAGTCCGTGTGACATCAGTAATTGGCATGGCAAAATTTGCTTGATACAAGACTTCAGAAGCTCAGCAGTCTGTGATCGTCGTTGACTGATTCTCCTTTTCATGACTGGTCATACATTTGCAATTGCAGACTGATCTGGACTGCAGGCAGGCCAGTCTAGCACATTCACTCTGTCTCTACGAAACCACGATGTTGTAGCACATGCAGAATGAGAGCTGGCATTGTCTTGATCTAATAACCATGGACTTCCCGTGAAAGATGTCATCTTGATGGCAGTATATATCTCTGTACAGTCCCAGTATATGCCTCCATGTCAATGGTACCTTCGCCCATGTGCAAGTCACCCGTGCTGTTTGCTCTGCTGCACCACCATACCATGACAGATGTTTGCTTTTGCTTCTGTCGCTAATGAAAGTCTGGATGGTCCCTTTGGTCTATGGGACTGAGAACTCAAAATCCATTTTTCCCGGAAACAAGTTGAAATGTGGACTCACCTGAGTACAGCACACATTTTCATTGTATTTTTGACTATCTGAGATGAGCTCTGGCCCAAAGAACCCGGCGGCATCACTGCATAGAATTGATCATACTGCCATGAGCAGACCTGTACTTATGTAATTAACGTTACGCATTTAACGAACACTTACAAGAGCAAGGAAGAATTCAACAAGGCAGAATTCAATTCAAATCATCAGCAGCAGCCATTAGTTCGGCAAAACTGAGCATCAGAATGGACACATTTGTTATTAAGGGAGAAAAATGAAATGTGGAAAATGCCAGCGAAGGAACACATACAAGAATAGTCACAGTATCAGCAGTGAAGGTAGGAGAGAGCTGGACTTTCGGTATGCCCCGCCACTCACTTGAAGATGTTCAGGCAAAAGGAAACACACATACTACGCAGCAATCATCCTTAATTTCAGAAATGTGGCAAAACATCTCTGGAGAGAACCTTGGATTATTAAATTCGAAAGTGCTTTCCATATTTGGATCAATATAGGCTACATTTGTGAACGCACATTTTCTGAAATGTCGCGCGTCTTACAGACTGTAACTTACAATCACAACTTCATTGTGCTGTTACTCCTTTCGAGCCGAATTTCACAAAATTGGTCAGCTCCCGACAGCATCAGGTGTTTTATTAATGGTGAGTACAATTATTTATTTATTTATTTCAATGAATGTAATCGATTTGATATCATAATATTTAGGCTATAGTATTATGAATCTGGTTGGTTTGTGTTGGTGACGTAATATGTAAATGATATGCATGCGGCCCGTGAGACTTGCACTTGGACCACATTGCGGCCCAGTGGAAAAAAAAGTTGAGAACCACTGATCTACATGGTGCTTCAGATGGTCAGTATTAATTTTTGGCATGGTCACATACCTGGCATCCTCAAGATCTGCACTCTTGCCTTCCAAGTCAGTAATTATGAATGGCCCAAGGTAGTTTCCCCCCTCTCCGTTGCTCAAAATAGCATTTTTTTTTAAGTTTAATAAAAAAAAGTTTAAATAGCAAATGCACTTATGCCCATCTGTTCACCCATGGGTGTGCTGGTCTGAAAACCAGGTGTGTTTAGGCACATTGTTGGTGCGTTGCAATTTTGAGGAAACTGAAAACGACTGCGCAATATTTTTGACTTTTGTTCAAAGGGTGGGTGTTATACTCACGCACACACAGCTTATTACATGTATTTTATTACAGTATATTATTACATATGACAACCTTTAAATTTTGAAACATTTAACTCTTGCGCCATGTTCTTTGATTTAATTATGAATGCATTTTATTTATATAAACACATATAAAACATTATAAATACAAAAACTGACTGAGAATCTTAGGCACACCAATCCATGTTAGAACTAAGCTGACCTTCAGCGTACATCTTGGAAATCAAACCCATGACCTTAATACCGTTCATCATCTGCTAAACTACAGCAATGGACACAACTGACTTACACAGCAGCCAAACAAGGGCAACAACCCCACTGGCAACTTTAAATGAGCATCAAAACATATTTTTTAAAAACCACCTCAAGATCATTGCATTCATTCTTTCAACAAGTCCATTGGTCTGCGGGTGGTGCGGTGCGCAGAGGGACTTGTTAATGTTCAGCACCTTGCAGACGTGTGTGTATATGTATATATGCATGCAAACTAACCTGTATGCATGCAAATAATATGTATGCATGCAAACTAACCTCATTGACAACTCTTTGCCTTGATCAGTGAGTACTCTTTGAGGTGCCTCGAACTGATACACAAATTTAAGCAAACAGTCTGAGACTTCTTTTGCCGTTTAGTTTTTTTTGTGGGTAGGCCAGGGGCCACTTTGTCAGGTAGTATACTATAACACAGATGTACTGATTTCCATTTTCAGTAGCTGTGAGTTTCCATCCCCACCAGTTCAAAGGTTTGTGTAACCTAGTAAAAAAACTAACAAACAAAAAAGTAATATCAAACTTACCCAGTAATATTTGGAGTATTATCAGTATTTTTACAGTTTTTCACTTACAAAATTTAAAGGGGCCATGATCTGTTTTTTTTATTTTGCATTGTTCTCTGAGGTCAACTTATAATGTTATCAATTAATTTAGAAGTAATAGGCTCTTTTCCGTCCTGTTTTTAACCCCCTCATCAGAACACTATGACCTTTAAAGGGGTCATATGTTGCTGCTAAAAAGAACATTATTTTGTGTATTTGGTGTAATGCAATGTGTTTATGTGGTTCAAGGTTAAGGCTCAAAAAACCACATTATTTTCCACATACTGTACATTATTGTTTCTAGTTGCACTCAAGTCGCATAAATAAAGACTTGGGACTTGACTTGGACTCGTGAACAGCTGACTCTAAACTTGACTTGGATTCGTGACTCATGATACTCGTAAAAAACACAAGTCATTTGGTATGGGAGTTTATATGAATGTATCTCTGAGGGGAACTGGCTGTCTTTAGAAAATTTTAGATGGTATTTTCTTTTTATCTTGCCTCTGTATAATGCATAATAAAGTAGTGTTCATAACCGCAGCGCTGCTTTGTTTACAGCAGCAACCAAGAAAATGATGTTTAAACACCACCTGCTGGCAGAGCGTGACTGCATTCTAATTCAGCCTGTCTGCTGTTTTGCTTCGTGCAGATGTTTTATGCAGAATATTTTCACAAAACTAAAGTCAGAACATTTTGATTTTGCTTTAAATTTCAAAATTATTCAATCCAGTGTAGATTAAAATCTTTTTATGCTGCATGTATGCAGCCTCTTTGTTAGGATTGTGTTGTGTTTAAAATACTGTGGTTGACTCTAATTTTAAATTGAAAAAGAGCACAGACATGCCTTTTGTTTGTATGGGAACTGTTGCTAATAAATAGAACAAAGACTTGAGACGTGACTTGGACCTCAGAGACATGTGAACATGTCTGATATAGATAGATAGATAGATAGATAGATAGATAGACAGACAGAGGGGTAAGATGCCTAATATCAACATTCCAAGTACAGAGAACGGGATTATTGAAATTGTGATTACATTTGTGTGCACGCTCAGCTGTTGCCAAGAAACATAGAGTGACAGAAAGCCTGTCCTTGGGGCTAATGGCCTTGCCCTTAGGTGGGTGTCCTTCTTCATGATGTGTGGAGCCACCTTCTCTAATAGGACACTGAAGTCTTCCACAGAAATTCATAGAAGGTCCCGAAAGCCATTCATATCATCCACCTACAATAACACATAACATGAAACCTACACCAGAAATGGCACAGTGATATCAGCACATCAGATGATGAAGCTAGCGCTGCACCAATATACCTAAACTCGCTAGTTCAAACTCGTGCGCCCTCCAGAAGCTTGTGTTCTGCAAGTGAACGATGCCATGTGCTGCCATCCCAAAGAGGCACAAAATCCCTCTCACTGACCTTTTCCTGGACTGTGGCCAGCTGGTGGAATGACCTCCCGATCTCAATTCAAACAGCTGTGTCTTTACCCATTTTCAAAAAAACATCTAAAGACACATCGTTTTCGCCAGCACCTGACCAACTAATACTAGCACTTACCTATTCTATTCTGTTCTATTTATATTATAAAACAAAAAAATATAGTGTAGAGCTGCAAGGATATGCTTAGGAGCAGCCCAGTCAACACCAGTTAAATGCCACTGAATTTGCATAGAGTAAAATTATCCCTGTTACAGTCATGGTAAAAAAAATCTGCATTGTTAATCCTTTTGATCTTTTATTTTTTGTTAAATTTACACAATTGTACCTTTCATTGAAGTATAAGAATTTAAAATGGGGGACATCTCATTATGAAATAAATAGTTCCCTTTCATGGGAACTTCGAACTGCGTCCTCTAGGGGTCGCTAGGGGGAACGCCTCGTCGTGACCCGTGTCTGAAGCATACATTGAAAAAACGCCAACTCGTTGGCCGGCGACAGCCATGACGTCACTACCGGTGCGACTCCAGTATAAATCGGCGCCGGGAGCTACACATCATTCACTTCTTCGTCTGAAGCTTGCGTCCGCAGCATGGCAAGAAACCTAGAGGACGCAGTGTCTCGTTCCCTACTCAGGGAACCATGGGTACATAAGTAACCTGAGACGTTCCCTTTCATGGGAACTTCGAACTGCGTCCTCTAGGGGTCGCTAGGGGGAACGCCTCGTCGTGACCCGTGTCTGAAGCATACATTGAAAAAACGCCAACTCGTTGGCCGGCGACAGCCATGACGTCACTACCGGTGCGACTCCAGTATAAATCGGCGCCGGGAGCTACACATCATTCACTTCTTCGTCTGAAGCTTGCGTCCGCAGCATGGCAAGAAACCTAGAGGACGCAGTGTCTCGTTCCCTACTCAGGGAACCATGGGTACATAAGTAACCTGAGACGTTCCCTTTCATGGGAACTTCGAACTGCGTCCTCTAGGGGTCGCTAGGGGGAACGCCTCGTCGTGACCCGTGTCTGAAGCATACATTGAAAAAACGCCAACTCGTTGGCCGGCGACAGCCATGACGTCACTACCGGTGCGACTCCAGTATAAATCGGCGCCGGGAGCTACACATCATTCACTTCTTCGTCTGAAGCTTGCGTCCGCAGCATGGCAAGAAACCTAGAGGACGCAGTGTCTCGTTCCCTACTCAGGGAACCATGGGTACATAAGTAACCTGAGACGTTCCCTTTCATGGGAACTTCGAACTGCGTCCTCTAGGGGTCGCTAGGGGGAACGCCTCGTCGTGACCCGTGTCTGAAGCATACATTGAAAAAACGCCAACTCGTTGGCCGGCGACAGCCATGACGTCACTACCGGTGCGACTCCAGTATAAATCGGCGCCGGGAGCTACACATCATTCACTTCTTCGTCTGAAGCTTGCGTCCGCAGCATGGCAAGAAACCTAGAGGACGCAGTGTCTCGTTCCCTACTCAGGGAACCATGGGTACATAAGTAACCTGAGACGTTCCCTTTCATGGGAACTTCGAACTGCGTCCTCTAGGGGTCGCTAGGGGGAACGCCTCGTCGTGACCCGTGTCTGAAGCATACATTGAAAAAACGCCAACTCGTTGGCCGGCGACAGCCATGACGTCACTACCGGTGCGACTCCAGTATAAATCGGCGCCGGGAGCTACACATCATTCACTTCTTCGTCTGAAGCTTGCGTCCGCAGCATGGCAAGAAACCTAGAGGACGCAGTGTCTCGTTCCCTACTCAGGGAACCATGGGTACATAAGTAACCTGAGACGTTCCCTTTCATGGGAACTTCGAACTGCGTCCTCTAGGGGTCGCTAGGGGGAACGCCTCGTCGTGACCCGTGTCTGAAGCATACATTGAAAAAACGCCAACTCGTTGGCCGGCGACAGCCATGACGTCACTACCGGTGCGACTCCAGTATAAATCGGCGCCGGGAGCTACACATCATTCACTTCTTCGTCTGAAGCTTGCGTCCGCAGCATGGCAAGAAACCTAGAGGACGCAGTGTCTCGTTCCCTACTCAGGGAACCATGGGTACATAAGTAACCTGAGACGTTCCCTTTCATGGGAACTTCGAACTGCGTCCTCTAGGGGTCGCTAGGGGGAACGCCTCGTCGTGACCCGTGTCTGAAGCATACATTGAAAAAACGCCAACTCGTTGGCCGGCGACAGCCATGACGTCACTACCGGTGCGACTCCAGTATAAATCGGCGCCGGGAGCTACACATCATTCACTTCTTCGTCTGAAGCTTGCGTCCGCAGCATGGCAAGAAACCTAGAGGACGCAGTGTCTCGTTCCCTACTCAGGGAACCATGGGTACATAAGTAACCTGAGACGTTCCCTTTCATGGGAACTTCGAACTGCGTCCTCTAGGGGTCGCTAGGGGGAACGCCTCGTCGTGACCCGTGTCTGAAGCATACATTGAAAAAACGCCAACTCGTTGGCCGGCGACAGCCATGACGTCACTACCGGTGCGACTCCAGTATAAATCGGCGCCGGGAGCTACACATCATTCACTTCTTCGTCTGAAGCTTGCGTCCGCAGCATGGCAAGAAACCTAGAGGACGCAGTGTCTCGTTCCCTACTCAGGGAACCATGGGTACATAAGTAACCTGAGACGTTCCCTTTCATGGGAACTTCGAACTGCGTCCTCTAGGGGTCGCTAGGGGGAACGCCTCGTCGTGACCCGTGTCTGAAGCATACATTGAAAAAACGCCAACTCGTTGGCCGGCGACAGCCATGACGTCACTACCGGTGCGACTCCAGTATAAATCGGCGCCGGGAGCTACACATCATTCACTTCTTCGTCTGAAGCTTGCGTCCGCAGCATGGCAAGAAACCTAGAGGACGCAGTGTCTCGTTCCCTACTCAGGGAACCATGGGTACATAAGTAACCTGAGACGTTCCCTTTCATGGGAACTTCGAACTGCGTCCTCTAGGGGTCGCTAGGGGGAACGCCTCGTCGTGACCCGTGTCTGAAGCATACATTGAAAAAACGCCAACTCGTTGGCCGGCGACAGCCATGACGTCACTACCGGTGCGACTCCAGTATAAATCGGCGCCGGGAGCTACACATCATTCACTTCTTCGTCTGAAGCTTGCGTCCGCAGCATGGCAAGAAACCTAGAGGACGCAGTGTCTCGTTCCCTACTCAGGGAACCATGGGTACATAAGTAACCTGAGACGTTCCCTTTCATGGGAACTTCGAACTGCGTCCTCTAGGGGTCGCTAGGGGGAACGCCTCGTCGTGACCCGTGTCTGAAGCATACATTGAAAAAACGCCAACTCGTTGGCCGGCGACAGCCATGACGTCACTACCGGTGCGACTCCAGTATAAATCGGCGCCGGGAGCTACACATCATTCACTTCTTCGTCTGAAGCTTGCGTCCGCAGCATGGCAAGAAACCTAGAGGACGCAGTGTCTCGTTCCCTACTCAGGGAACCATGGGTACATAAGTAACCTGAGACGTTCCCTTTCATGGGAACTTCGAACTGCGTCCTCTAGGGGTCGCTAGGGGGAACGCCTCGTCGTGACCCGTGTCTGAAGCATACATTGAAAAAACGCCAACTCGTTGGCCGGCGACAGCCATGACGTCACTACCGGTGCGACTCCAGTATAAATCGGCGCCGGGAGCTACACATCATTCACTTCTTCGTCTGAAGCTTGCGTCCGCAGCATGGCAAGAAACCTAGAGGACGCAGTGTCTCGTTCCCTACTCAGGGAACCATGGGTACATAAGTAACCTGAGACGTTCCCTTTCATGGGAACTTCGAACTGCGTCCTCTAGGGGTCGCTAGGGGGAACGCCTCGTCGTGACCCGTGTCTGAAGCATACATTGAAAAAACGCCAACTCGTTGGCCGGCGACAGCCATGACGTCACTACCGGTGCGACTCCAGTATAAATCGGCGCCGGGAGCTACACATCATTCACTTCTTCGTCTGAAGCTTGCGTCCGCAGCATGGCAAGAAACCTAGAGGACGCAGTGTCTCGTTCCCTACTCAGGGAACCATGGGTACATAAGTAACCTGAGACGTTCCCTTTCATGGGAACTTCGAACTGCGTCCTCTAGGGGTCGCTAGGGGGAACGCCTCGTCGTGACCCGTGTCTGAAGCATACATTGAAAAAACGCCAACTCGTTGGCCGGCGACAGCCATGACGTCACTACCGGTGCGACTCCAGTATAAATCGGCGCCGGGAGCTACACATCATTCACTTCTTCGTCTGAAGCTTGCGTCCGCAGCATGGCAAGAAACCTAGAGGACGCAGTGTCTCGTTCCCTACTCAGGGAACCATGGTTACATAAGTAACCTGAGACGTTTTCTCTAATACATGTTGGACGCACTTAACAGTACCTCAGTACCTTTTATTCAAAACTTTTTGCAACCTCTTTTTGCCAAGATAACAGCTTTGAGTTTTGGCCTATTATAAGATTTCTAACAGAGGTCAGGTTTAGATTTTTTTAATCTGTTGGTATGTGGAAGAATCCTTGATGCCATGCATCTGAACAAGATACAGGACCTCCTGCAGAAAATTAGGCCCACAACAAGATCCAGCAGTATATTTTTACTGCGGGCATGGGTACTTTTTTTATCTCTGCGTGCACCAAGCCTCTACGACAGCGTTTTAAGTTTATGTTAAAACATGAAAAAAAAAAATCAAAGATTATGAGATTAAAGTCAAAATATTTTGAAGTAAAAATTCCAAGAATAAGGCTGAAATATTTTGAGAAAGTCGAAATTACGAGAATAAAGTCATAATATTTTGAGAATAAAGTCGATAATGAAAATAAAGTCGTAACAATGCGAGATTAAAGTTGCAGGGCTTGCAAAATCGCTAGCCCGACGTCCCGGGGCTATTGTGTATTCAAGTCGGGCTACCAAAATCTATCTCCGCCCTGCCCGCCGGGCTATCTTATGGGGAGGAAAAATACATTTCAATGCTTTTGCATTCTCTTACAAATATAGTTTGGTAATTATGTTGTATGTAATTTTTGGGCATCGGGGAGCCACTAACAATATGTGGAGTATTGAAATCGTATTTGAATTCGCGCTTGCTTTTTTAACTTTTACTTTCACTTTCAATTTATGATCGCGCAAACTGTGTATAGGGAGCGGCAGGATTGGTCAGTGACGGTTTTTGTTGCGCACCAATTCCTTCGACATCGTCCAGTCAGTCATTAGCCTACTATCCTCTCGTGACAAGTGAAATCTCCCACAGCACGCTTAAACATGTGATAGAGATTGATTACGCAGTGGAGAGAAGTTCGAAAACCACTGACTGTTATGTGTGTGAAAATAAGAGGCGCATGGATTTACGCAGGTATTTTAGTTCTGCTGAGCCAAATAAGACAGGTCAGGGTGAAGAAGGGACAGCCAAAGAAAAGCAGACTACCACAAAGCGGAAAAGTTCTGAAAAATCAGACTATGAGGCAAAAATAAAGCGCAGCTTTTTGGTTTCATGGACAAAATAATTTCTGTGGCTGGAACATGACAAGCTAAATAACACAGTGTTCTGCCGGGTGTGTCGTGAGTTTCCCTCGATTTCTGACTCGACAAGCACGTTTGTTACTGGGACCAGTAATTTTTAGGAAAGACCCCTTGAGAAATCCCTGCATCACAAGAAATGCATCGGTGCTCAGTCTGCAGCATCTTTCCCAGAACAAACGCCAATTGCAAAAAACATACTAAAAATAAATCAAGCACAACAAGAAGTCCTGAAAAAACTGTTCAGAACAGCATACTATGTTGTAAAAAGTGAATTACCATTGCCAAAATTTAGCAGTCTTTGCAAACTTCAAAAAGCAAATGGCCTAGACCTTGGTTCCACTTACCTCAATGACCACGCTTGCAGAGAGTTTATTGAAGCAATAGCACAAACCTCAAGGGACCAGATCGAAAAGGAAATTCAAGAAAGCAGGTTCTCATCCATTCTTGCAGATGGCAGTACAGACACTAGTGTAATAGAACAGGAGTTGGTTCATGTCAGGTATGTGAGAGATAATGGTGACATATCCACATAAATGTCAGCACGTCAAAGAGTGCAAATGCTGCAGGTATTTTAGAGTCTATTGATGAGGCAGTGAACATCATGGTTATTAAAGAAGACACATGGAAAAAGAAAGTAGTGTGTGCAAATTTTGATGGTGCTGCAGTGATGATGGGTGAGAAAACAGGAGTAGCTGGGAGACTGAAACAGAGGATACCCCACATCATAACAATCCACTGTGTGGCACACAAATTAGAGCTAGCCGTGCTGGATAGTGTGAAAGGCTGTGAGTTAGGGCTGTCAAAATGACTGAAAAACTAAATTCAAATTTTCTACTTAAATATGATCAAAATTCGAATTATATTCCAATTTAAAAGGCATAATTTCAGTTAGGGGGAAAAAAACTTTGGCTTCTCTCCTGAGGCCACAAGAGGGCGCATCGAGCAAAATATTATGGACGTTTCTTCAAAGTGTAATAAAATAACACGACTATCTTTGAAAAATTGCATAATGTTTAAAATAATGTTTATAAACCATATATAATTAATAAAGTTGCTTAAGCAATTAGAAAAAAAACAGCACCATGCATGGATGTATAGTTTAATACAAAGGACCGAAAACCAATCACAAAAGTAGGCTACTTTCTTCATTTAAAAACATGAGATACAGTGGGATGGGGGAAAACCACCAAAAAGTCTTGAGACATGTTTTTTTAAAAGCTGAACTTGCTTAATTTTACATGGCTTTCTAAACATGCGGCTCTCTTGTGCGAGGCGCGAGTGCAACGCTGATAGATGTCCCTCTAGAAAATGTGATACATATGCATTCTGTGTGAACGGCTTGGTTTCAGTTTTGACGTAAACAACATCTTCTCCACACTGATGCACTCGTTTTCCGCAATATATGAATGAACAACGTATCAGCGCCGCATCTAGTGGGTTCAACTGGATAGGCTAACAAATGCAATGACACTTACATCGTTGTCGCATTTCGTGCGCCAATGATAAGGCTGCCTGACGGCTGACGCAGACCTAAAATTCGAATGCAATGTCTTTGCATTCGAATGTGGATTTTTTTTATTTGACGAATATTCGAAATTAAAAAAAATGTTGACAGCCCTAGACCTGGTGAAATTTGAAGATGCACTGAAAACCATCTTTAAGACGTACTACTATTCCCCAAAGAAGCGAAGAGAACTGACGGAAATAAATGAGAAAGTGGCACATTTCAGTGGCCTGAAGAGCACACAGTGGCTTCCAAGCAGGCTAAGATGTCTAAAGGCTGTGGAAAACAAATACACTCCCACTGTTGTTCATATGGAGAACATGGCAGGAGGAAGTGATATCAAGTCAGAGGATGCAGCCAAAGCAAAGGGGGTGGTGCAGGAGATGTAGACTGAGAAATTTGTTCGTTTTCTGCATTTCATGTTGGACTACAGTACCATCTTATAAAAGCGCAGTACTGATTTTCAGCATGACAACTTAAACATCACGTGGACAAATCAGTCAGTTGGGAGCACCACATCACGCTTACTCAGCCTGAAAACAAAACCAGGAGAATACCAGAAAACCTTGGACACAAAGTTCACAGTGAACGAGGATGGCACCATTTGGTACTGTGGAACTCAGCTCACAAAAAGTCTGCGAACTGCTAGAAGAGGTGAGGGCACAGACAAAGACACCCTTGGTGCAGAGATTCAGAAGATTATTGACAACACAGTCAAGTACATGGGCAAGAGGTGGATTATCTTGTCCCACATTTTGCCAGTTTGCTAGATGAGAAAGAGAAGGAGAAAATTCCACAAGAATGGATGGATCTAAAAATGTGGCTTGCAGAACACCGGGGTAACAAGGTAGATTGCTTGTACAGAGATCTCCTTTCTGAGAATCCAGAACACCTCTCTCATATCTTGTTGCTGGTGAAATTAATGCTGACACTTAGTTCATCGACAGCCATCTGTGAGAGAGGATTTTCTTGCATGAACCGAGTGAAGACAACACATCGTACCTCTCTACAGCCTGAAACACAGAATGACTGCATGCAACTCTCCATAAATGGGGAATCAGTTGAATCTTTTTGCCCTGACAAGGCAATTAGTTTCTGGATGTTTTCCGGAAAAGGTTCAAGACATCTGGAACATAAAACCCCCCGACAAGAGCAGAGAAGTGGAGACCGATGCACAGGAGGAGAAAGCTGATGAAGGAGATGCTATGCCCTCAACATCGAGTGTCATTTTCTCAGCCGTGACTTTAGTTAAAGATTCAGATTCTGACACAGATTCTCGTCATCCATTTCAGTGATGTGAAATACGATCGGGAGTCTGCACAGGGTGTTTATTTGTCACGTTTGTCACTCTAGTCACGTTTGATCTCGCGAGTGTCCGTGAGATCTCGTGTCACTGTGAAATCGTTCCTACAATCATCAAGTGTGTGGTCTCGTGGTCTGGTTTAATCATCTAGTGTGCGCATTCAGAGGATTATAAGGCTAAAAATCGGTTGAACTGTCTTCATGTCTGTGGTCTCCCATGGTTTTAAAATCTTTTAAGATTTGAAAATCGTCTAGTGTGCAGCCAGCTTAAATTGGCAACACTGGTGCTGTCCACTACAGATGAAATAGTGTGGATAAGCACCGCCTCCACAGAAGGAGATCAACACCTGCTTCTACATCACTGCCTGTTTAACACCGCCCACCGATTCTACATCACTGCCTGTTTAGCCCCACCCACCGATTCTTTGATATGTACTGAGTATTTCTGCGTTTTTGACCTAAATCACGGCAGCGTCCATCTCCAAACATACACAAGTCAATCATAGCAATCCTCCACGCCTATTCAAACTGGCTATTTTCTGTCCTGTTTTTAACCTCCCTCATCAGAATGCTCTATTACTTCTAAATTATGTTCACCAGGATGTTGAGGGGAAATCAGGAAAGAGGAGACAAATCTGGCTGTAGATGAGTTTATTTGAGCTGCTTTTCTGTTATCCCGTGCTTGTGTTCAAAACATTTGATTAGTGCAAAGCATACAGAATCATAACCACATCAGATATAACACCCATATTTATAACACAGAAATAAAACAGACTTTTGGCCACTTTTAAAACCCAATAAGCAGATTCACTCAGAACTTCTAAAAGTACAAATAAAAGTGAAAAAGAATGAAGTGGCCTATGAAAACTGCTATTGTAAGGAAACACATTAGCGTGTTCCTCGCTCTTAATATCTGCTGCAGATGAAGTTGAGTTTGTGAGATTCAGGAAGGCTGATCCAGCGCTGATCTCCTCCAGACTGAACTGCTCCTTTTCTCTTCTCGAGGCTGCAGTTTTCCCGTGTCGTCCCGTTCCCTGGAGCCCAGTTCTGATAGCACACCATCTCTCCACTCAGCCAGAGCCACATGTTCATGCTGCAGTAGTTGTGTAAACCCAACCACACCGCCGCAGTAGACGCCCGTTTAACCACGTTCATCACACAACGCTGAATCTCTTCTGAATGAACCGAGACCAGATCCACGTGATTCTGTCTGCAGTATCTCAGAGCTTCAGACCACGTCAGATTCTCTCTGATCACAATCAGTTCAGCGTCTGGAAACCAAACAAAGCACAAGCAGAAGCTAGAGAGAGACTGATCAAAAACAACATGCGGGACAAACACTGAGGATGAATGTGTCATGTCAGACATGTAGCGTGAACTTTAAGAGATCTGGGGCACGTTCTTCGTACCTCGCTTAATACATCTGAGATGATTTGAAAGATTCCAGATCATCTAATCGTGATAACTGATCTCTGGCTAATTTGGTTCTTCAAACGATTTTGTGGATTTGATTAAAATATCTGGATTAAGATTACTGCACGTTCTCGTGTTCTCTGAAAAGGGCAGATGTATCGATACTGGAAACCACGATCAGCAGCGCAGCGATTGGCTGGCGGCAAGGCAGCAACGTAATGACATCATATCATTAAAATAGACACCTGGAAACAGCCAAGCGAACAAAACGACATAAATGTAATAATAGATCAATGAAATGTGGACTGGTTTTAATTAAATTTTTTTTTTTTTTACATGATTCTCAATTATTTATCTTCACGATTTCTAGTATTTGTACAGGCTTTACATTTTTAGTTCAATGTTGTAATTAGCAATTCATTAAATTTGATCTTTGAAGCAGATTTGTTACGTGACGGCATTAATTAAAGTTTCTTAAGGGTCAAGATCTGTCAGCACTCACCTCTATATCTGTCATCACTCACATTAATGCACGACTCTACATTATCTGTGTAGCATGTGTGTAAGACTCCACTACATTTATAGTTATTATTTTATCATGAATAAATCTTTCAGTGAGTAAAACTGGCTGTCTATACTGTAGTATTATTGATTACACAACATTATTATTTTCAAATTAATTTTTAAATGATTATTATTGTAAATTACCGTCCCTGGATCAGTAGGGTACTCTTGTAATAAAGTAGAAGTGGCTGGGACAGATTTTAAGTATCACTTAAAAAGATGCAATCTACATGAAATAAGCTGCTCTCGAGCAGGTTTAAGCTCACGGACCTGTTGCTATGACAGCAACTCCGGGATGAGCTTCGAAGAACCAAATAATCCAAGATCAGGCCAAATCATCAACAATCACATCCAGCTAACTGAGTTAGCGATGTACGGAGAACGGGCCCCTGAAGGTGATGAATGGATTGTGTGTGTTTTGTGAGGATCTACTCACCTTCATGACACACAAAAGGATATTGGTTGGTGCAAGAGGCATCACACCATAGTCCCTGAGGTTTCATTTCAATCAGTGTACAATTTTCACTACCTCCCCAATTATCCAGTTGACCAGGTTTCCAGTATCTGAATGAGGAGTCACTCTGATCTGACCACTGCCACGAGTCTCTGACTCTGAACAGACCGATCCAGACAAATGATCCAGATGAGTTATTATCACTGATGATCTTCTGAACCTGTTGACTCTCATTCTGGTTTCTCACACTGACCAGATCAGCGTGATTCTGTCTGCAGTAACTCTGAGCGTCTCTCCAACTCTTCAGCTGATTGACAAAGACGAGTCCTGTGTTCGCTTTAAGAAAAACAAATGAGAAAAAGATTCATGAATTGGTTTGTTCATTATTCTTACGCTGTTTTATGGTTTGGATGTGAACAGGAGCAGCGGTGCAAACATCAGAAACACGTCATTCAACATTCGAGGAGTGGAATATCAGATATTTCATAATATAATTAACACGTTTGTAAATATTTTGAATAAAACGAAAAATGAAATAAAAGCGATACATCGCTCATTTACAGCTTTGTGGCTGCGGTGTGTCACATGACAAGCATGACACATCGCCATGGAAACAATAAGATGAAACGGTCTAACATGACGGTCATCTGAAAAACTCGTGCTGGTATATTTTAAACTCATTTGTGAAAAGATTAAAGACTTGAGCTGCTTCTACAGCTGGTAATTATGATGTATTAAATATTCACAGATATTTAAATGATACCGTGATCTGTCTAAAAACGTGATTCTGATTGGCTGGAGCGTGTCCATTCAAACCATTAAATGAAACGCACACAAATACAGACCGTCAGTGGCACACAGAGAAACATTTAGAAGCACAGAAGCTTGACGTCAACCCTGCGCTGTGACTTAAAATAGCTTTACTATTGAATCACTGCATTACTTTTCTCTGCAACGAGGGTTTATGTTGTAATGGACTATCATTCCTTCATGAACCAGACTCAAGTTAATCTACACATGAGAAACAAAACCTTTGTAGGTTTGTGTTGAGATACTGAAGGCTGAAAATATCGAGCCGAATCACGTCTAGTTACTGCTGTATGTTTTTTATTAACAATATAAGATCAATTTAGATCTCCAAGATTTTTAAGCTCTTTAATAGCAAGTTTCCATTGTGACAAATGATCAGATACGGGGACAAAAAAGGATAAAATTAAACAGTCTGTTTAGAATTCCATTAATATTTGGTATATGGTGCATATATAAATGAACTCACTGTTGTTGCAGATGAAATGCCGGTTATAATTACATGGAATATCATGCCATTCTCCATTTCTCATCATAGCGCAATAATCTGTGCCTTCTGGTTGTCCAGTAGCCCAGTTCAGATAGAGCGCAGGTTCACCTGAAGACCACTGCCATTCATCACGACCCGTCTTCTGCAGCCCAATCCAGACATACTGAAGACTTCTGTCATTCACACTCTTGTTCAGCTCGTTCATGTCGGTCATGTGGTCAACGGTGGCCAGATCTGTGTATTTCTCTCTGCAGTATCTCTGAGCTTCAGTCCAGGTCTTCGTCTCGTTTATAAAGTGATACTGACGCTGAACACATTCAGATACAGAGCAGAGAGTCCAGATGAGTTATTATCACTGATGATCTTCTGAACCTGTTGACTCTCATTCTGGTTTCTCACACTGACCAGATCAGCGTGATTCTGTCTGCAGTAACTCTGAGCGTCTCTCCAACTCTTCAGCTGATTGACAAAGACGAGTCCTGTGTTCGCTTTAAGAAAAACAAATGAGAAAAAGATTCATGAATTGGTTTGTTCATTATTCTTACGCTGTTTTATGGTTTGGATGTGAACAGGAGCAGCGGTGCAAACATCAGAAACACGTCATTTAACCCTTTTTAACCCTGTGTATGAGGTTGTCATATTATCGCAACTATTCAGTGTTTCCACCATATAATGCTTATTTTAAGTTTCAGACATTTAAATACACGTAAGCATTAGCAAAATATATATTTATAGTTTGTAAAATACAAACCGATGTCTATGGAAGCGGCAATAACAATCCTTACAAATATAATTTGATGTTTTATTGATATCATATACAGCTTGTGTGGGTAACAAAGTTTACTCTACTCTTCTCCCAGTTCACCGGAGACTTACTTTAATGTATTTCGGGAGGAGAGGATGAATTTACGCTTTAAATCCCACAGCTCGGATTCAGAGCAACTAACATGGTCATTATAAAGCTGTCAAATACATTTGCTTTCACGTATTTGAGGAGTGGAATATCAGATATTTCATAATATAATCAACACGTTTGTAAGTATTTTGAATAAAACAAGAAAAATGAAATAAAGGCGATACATCGCTCATTTACAGCTTTGTGGCTGCGGTGTGTCACATGACAAGCATGACACATCGCCATGGAAACAATAAGATGAAACGGTCTAACATGACGGTCATCTGAAAAACTCGTGCTGGTATATTTTAAACTCATTTGTGAAAAGATTAAAGACTTGAGCTGCTTCTACAGCTGGTAATTATGATGTATTAAATATTCACAGATATTTAAATGATACCGTGATCTGTCTAAAAACGTGATTCTGATTGGCTGGAGCGTGTCCATTCAAACCATTAAATGAAACGCACACAAATACAGACCGTCAGTGGCACACAGAGAAACATTTAGAAGCACAGAAACTTGACGTCAACCCTGCGCTGGGACTTAAAATAGCTTCACTATCGAATCACTGCATTACTTTTCTCTGCAACGAGGGTTTATGTTGTAATGGACTATCATTCCTTCATGAACCAGACTCAAGTTAATCTACACATGAGAAACAAAACCTTTGTAGGTTTGTGTTGAGATACTGAAGGCTGAAAATATCGAGCCGAATCACGTCTAGTTACTGCTGTATGTTTTTTATTAACAATATAAGATCAATTTAGATCTCCAAGATTTTTAAGCTCTTTAATAGCAAGTTTCCATTGTGACAAATGATCAGATACGGGGACAAAAAAGGATAAAATTAAACAGTCTGTTTAGAATTCCATTAATATTTGGTATATGGTGCATATATAAATGAACTCACTGTTGTTGCAGATGAAATGCCGGTTATAATTACATGGAATATCATGCCATTCTCCATTTCTCATCATAGCGCAATAATCTGTGCCTTCTGGTTGTCCAGTAGCCCAGTTCAGATAGAGCGCAGGTTCACCTGAAGACCACTGCCATTCATCACGACCCGTCTTCTGCAGCCCAATCCAGACATACTGAAGACTTCTGTCATTCACACTCTTGTTCAGCTCGTTCATGTCGGTCATGTGGTCAACGGTGGCCAGATCTGTGTATTTCTCTCTGCAGTATCTCTGAGCTTCAGTCCAGGTCTTCGTCTCGTTTATAAAGTGATACTGACGCTGAACACATTCAGATACAGAGCAGAGAGCTGTGAAAGAGAGGCTTTGCTTTAATGCTTTTCAGAACAGGATCAAACCTAATGAAACTAGAAACCAGAAATAAAACCACAAACACACTCACCAATGAGAAGAAGAATGAAATACAGAGTTTGGTCCATTTCTGAGAAAGAAAAATATTCACAGATTAATTTTGGTGTAAAACATGATTTCAGCGATAATTAAAAATCCATCTGAACAGGAACGTAAATGCACCGTACGCACTGATTAAGACGATATTAACACGTCAAAGTCTAAATCTAGTTAAAGATTGAACATGTGAGTTGGTCTTACTTCAGAGGTCGTGTGTTTCTGTCCTTCTGTCGGCAGCTTCAGACTGTGATTATTATATCTGCTCTTATCCCTCATTCAGCATCACATCATTTGTTTAAGGATTTTTCTTCCTTAAAATCATGTGTTTTTTTCTTTCTCTGTGTTAGTCTTTGTTGCTGTAATTCTCTAGAAGCGTGTTAATTTGAATGTGGTTGAGACCTGAGGGTCTGTATGTTTCTGTATGCACACAGTGTAATGACACACGGAAATAACAGACAACAGTAACAACACATTCAACTCTTTAATTATGGAAATCATAGGCACAGAGAACATTATGTACACAGGTGATGTTGTTTCCTCTTCATATGATGCCGACTCAGTGTCAACATTATAACAGTAAATTTAATTTACTGGTGTAACAAAACATGCTTGAACCCATTTCTTTCCGCAGATTAACATGCATATGTGGACCTCCAATGACTATACATGACTCATGTTCACATTCACTTATGTAATTTTTATTCTGCAACAGCAGCACAGAAGCCACATAAGATTGCACAAAAAGATGCATGAATACACTTACACATGAGTTACAAGAGCAGGATTAAATTAAATTAATTTAAATATAGAAACAATAAATGAATGAAAATGTGAATTCATATGTAATGAAATATACACTTTACAGTCACATCAACGGCTGAGATGAAAATAATGGTTTTAAAGGGTTCACCCAAAAATTGGGTGAAAATTAGGCTGCGTTTATTGTGTAATTTTATTGAACGTTATGTGAAAATGAAAGTAATCAGTATATAAATTAATATGCTGAATTATGTTAACTCTGGATGTAGTGATGGGGAATGATGAATGTATAATGGTCTTTTCATTAGACAGTGGACCTTTCATTAGACAGTAAACATGAACTTGAAATAATCTAATATTATCAGGAGCAGGTGGATGGATTTGACGCACACCTCCTCATGTGACCACTACCAACCAATGAAATAAAAGCTCTTTTAAAAAATGGCTGATCGGACCACATTCCACCATTAAAAAACAAGGCCAAAAGGGTTGGAAACAATTGTGGCAAATCAGGTATCTATAACCAATAAAAAATAACCGGAACAAAGAAAAAACAGAAAATTACCAAATTTGGAGAGAACAAAGGGTATATAATATGAGCTGACAAACAAAGACTTTGGAATGATTTGGAATGCTGTGACTGTCTTCCCGGCTTTGTTTCTTTGTTAAATAAAGTCTTATTTTGACATCTGGAACTCTGCTCCTCCACTTCATTGGCCGCACCCAAGAAAAATCCACAACACGTTTTACTCACCCCCGATGCATCCTAGGTGTATATGACTTTCTTCTTTCAGACGAATCCAGTCGGAGTTATATTAAAAATTGTCTTTGATCTTTCAAGCTCTATCGTTGCACTCAGCGGGTGTTGCATTGCTTCAGTCCAAAAGAAGTGAAATAAAAAGTGCCCATCCATAAAAAAAAGTGCCTCACACGGCTCCAGGGGGTGAACAAAGGCCTTCTGAAGCGAATCGATGCGGTTTTGTAAGAACCGGAGCTGAACCGGAGCTGCGTCCGTGTACAACAGTGAGCGCAAGCTAGATTAAAGAGATTATTACGTTTTGAATATGGATATTGTTCTTACAAAAATGCATCGATTCGCTACAGAAGGCCTTTGTTCACCCCCCAGAGCCGTGTGAGACACTTTTTTTTATGGATGGGTGCTTTTTATTTCAGGTCTTTTGAACCGAAGCACTGCAACACCCGCTGAGTGCAACGATAGAGCTTGAAAGATCAAAGACAATTTTTTATATAACTCAGACTGGATTCGTCTGAAAGCCTTTTTAACCCTGTGTATGAGGTTGTCATATTATCGCAACTATTCAGTGTTTCCACCATATAATGCTTATTTTAAGTTTCAGACATTTAAATACACGTAAGCATTAGCAAAATATATATTTATAGTTTGTAAAATACAAACCGATGTCTATGGAAGCGGCAATAACAATCCTTACAAATATAATTTGATGTTTTATTGATATCATATACAGCTTGTGTGGGTAACAAAGTTTACTCTACTCTTCTCCCAGTTCACCGGAGACTTACTTTAATGTATTTCGGGAGGAGAGGATGAATTTACGCTTTAAATCCCACAGCTCGGATTCAGAGCAACTAACATGGTCATTATAAAGCTGTCAAATACATTTGCTTTCACGTATTTGAGGAGTGGAATATCAGATATTTCATAATATAATCAACACGTTTGTAAGTATTTTGAATAAAACAAGAAAAATGAAATAAAGGCGATACATCGCTCATTTACAGCTTTGTGGCTGCGGTGTGTCACATGACAAGCATGACACATCGCCATGGAAACAATAAGATGAAACGGTCTAACATGACGGTCATCTGAAAAACTCGTGCTGGTATATTTTAAACTCATTTGTGAAAAGATTAAAGACTTGAGCTGCTTCTACAGCTGGTAATTATGATGTATTAAATATTCACAGATATTTAAATGATACCGTGATCTGTCTAAAAACGTGATTCTGATTGGCTGGAGCGTGTCCATTCAAACCATTAAATGAAACGCACACAAATACAGACCGTCAGTGGCACACAGAGAAACATTTAGAAGCACAGAAGCTTGACGTCAACCCTGCGCTGTGACTTAAAATAGCTTTACTATTGAATCACTGCATTACTTTTCTCTGCAACGAGGGTTTATGTTGTAATGGACTATCATTCCTTCATGAACCAGACTCAAGTTAATCTACACATGAGAAACAAAACCTTTGTAGGTTTGTGTTGAGATACTGAAGGCTGAAAATATCGAGCCGAATCACGTCTAGTTACTGCTGTATGTTTTTTATTAACAATATAAGATCAATTTAGATCTCCAAGATTTTTAAGCTCTTTAATAGCAAGTTTCCATTGTGACAAATGATCAGATACGGGGACAAAAAAGGATAAAATTAAACAGTCTGTTTAGAATTCCATTAATATTTGGTATATGGTGCATATATAAATGAACTCACTGTTGTTGCAGATGAAATGCCGGTTATAATTACATGGAATATCATGCCATTCTCCATTTCTCATCATAGCGCAATAATCTGTGCCTTCTGGTTGTCCAGTAGCCCAGTTCAGATAGAGCGCAGGTTCACCTGAAGACCACTGCCATTCATCACGACCCGTCTTCTGCAGCCCAATCCAGACATACTGAAGACTTCTGTCATTCACACTCTTGTTCAGCTCGTTCATGTCGGTCATGTGGTCAACGGTGGCCAGATCTGTGTATTTCTCTCTGCAGTATCTCTGAGCTTCAGTCCAGGTCTTCGTCTCGTTTATAAAGTGATACTGACGCTGAACACATTCAGATACAGAGCAGAGAGCTGTGAAAGAGAGGCTTTGCTTTAATGCTTTTCAGAACAGGATCAAACCTAATGAAACTAGAAACCAGAAATAAAACCACAAACACACTCACCAATGAGAAGAAGAATGAAATACAGAGTTTGGTCCATTTCTGAGAAAGAAAAATATTCACAGATTAATTTTGGTGTAAAACATGATTTCAGCGATAATTAAAAATCCATCTGAACAGGAACGTAAATGCACCGTACGCACTGATTAAGACGATATTAACACGTCAAAGTCTAAATCTAGTTAAAGATTGAACATGTGAGTTGGTCTTACTTCAGAGGTCGTGTGTTTCTGTCCTTCTGTCGGCAGCTTCAGACTGTGATTATTATATCTGCTCTTATCCCTCATTCAGCATCACATCATTTGTTTAAGGATTTTTCTTCCTTAAAATCATGTGTTTTTTTCTTTCTCTGTGTTAGTCTTTGTTGCTGTAATTCTCTAGAAGCGTGTTAATTTGAATGTGGTTGAGACCTGAGGGTCTGTATGTTTCTGTATGCACACAGTGTAATGACACACGGAAATAACAGACAACAGTAACAACACATTCAACTCTTTAATTATGGAAATCATAGGCACAGAGAACATTATGTACACAGGTGATGTTGTTTCCTCTTCATATGATGCCGACTCAGTGTCAACATTATAACAGTAAATTTAATTTACTGGTGTAACAAAACATGCTTGCTACTTTAACCTCTCTCTCTCTTTTTCTTTGCTAATTAACATGCATATGAAGATCTCCAATAACTATACGTGACTCAATTTCACATTCACTTATGTCATTTTTATACTAAAACAGCAGTACAGAAGCTACATATAAAGCACAAAAAGGTGCATAAATGCATTCACACGAGTTACAAGAGCAGGAAATTAATTTAAATACAGAAACATTGAATGAAAATGTGAATTCATAAATAATGAAATATACACTCTACAGTCACATCAACAGTTGAGTTAAAATAATGGTTTTAATTACAATCCCAATTCCAGAGAAGTTGGGACGTTTTGTAAAATCAAGAATCTGATTCGTTAATTCTCTTTCACTTTTATTTAATTGACAAAAGTACAAAGAACTTTGTACTTTTAAGATAAATATGAACAAATTTAGATTTTGATTGCTGCAACACACTCCGAAAAAAAGTTGGGAGAGAGGCACGGTTAACACTGTGTCACATCATACTTTTAATTACAATGTTTAATTGTTTGGGAATTGAGGATACTACGTGCTGGTCTGAAAACCAGGTGTGTTTAGGCACATTGTTGGTGCGTTGCAATTTTGAGGAAACTGAAAACGACTGCGCAGTATTTTTGACATTTGTTTAAAGGGTGGGTGTAATACTCACGCACACACAGCTTATTACATGTATTTTATTACAGTATATTATTACATATGACAACCTTTAAATTTTGAATCATTTAACTCTTGCGCCATGTTCTTTGATTTAATTATGAATGCATTTTATTTATATAAACACATATAAAACATTATAAATGCATAAACTGACTGAGAATCTTAGGCACACCAATCCATGTTAGAACTAAGCTGACCTTCAGCGTACATCTTGGAAATCAAACCCATGACCTTAATACCGTTCATCATCTGCTAAACTACAGCAATGGACACAACTGACTTACACAGCAGCCAAACAAGGGCAACAACCCCACTGGCAACTTTAAATGAGCATCAAAACATATTTTTTAAAAACCACCTCTAGATCATTGCATTCATTCTTTCAACAAGTCCATTGGTCTGCGGGTGGTGCGGTGCGCAGAGGGACTTGTTAATGTTCAGCACCTTGCAGACGTGTGTGTATATATATATATGCATGCAAACTAACCTGTATGCATGCAAATAATATGTATGCATGCAAACTAACCTCATTGACAACTCTTTGCCTTGATCAGTGAGTACTCTTTGAGGTGCCTCGAACTGATACACAAATTTAAGCAAACAGTCTGAGACTTCTTTTGCCATTTAGTTTTTTTTGTGGGTAGGCCAGGGGCCACTTTGTCAGGTAGTATACTATAACACAGATGTACTGATTTCCATTTTCAGTAGCTGTGAGTTTCCATCCCCACCAGTTCAAAGGTTTGTGTAACCTAGTAAAAAAACTAACAAACAAAAAAGTTATAGCAAACTTACCTAGTAATATTTGGAGTATTATCAGCATTTTTTTTTTTTTTTTTACAGTTTTTCACTTACAAAATTTAAAGGGGCCATGATCTGTTTTTTTATTTTGCATTGTTCTCTGAGGTCAACTTATAATGTTATCAATTAATTTCAAGTAATAGGCTATTTTCCGTCCTGTTTTTAACCCCCTCATCAGAACACTATGACCTTTAAAGGGGTCATATGATGCTGCTAAAAAGAACATTATGTTGTGTATTTGGTGTAATGAAATGTTTATGCCGTTTAAAGTAAAAAAAAAACACATTATTTTCCACATACTGTACATTATTGTTTCTCCTCTATGCCCCGTCATCTATTCACGAACAGCTTGTAACACTCCAAAGAGAAAGGAAAACTTGAAATAGCATCATATGACCCCTTTAAGTAATCGTCACGTAGTACAGAAGTTTGGGCTGCACAGTTCTCCATAACAATCCTGCTCAGTGTTGTGCTTCCAATCCGACTCTGAAAACTTAATGAGTTGAAGGTTTCACCTGTCAGATATATATATATATATATATATATATATATATATATATACTGTATATCAGAGATGGAAACTCGAGTCTGCGACTTGGACTCGAGTTGCACTTAAGTCGCATAAATAAAGACTTGGGACTTGACTTGGACTCGTGAACAGCTGACTCTAAACTTGACTTGGATTCGTGACTCATGATACTCGTAAAAAACACAAGTCATTTGGTATGGGAGTTTATATGAATGTATCTCTGAGGGGAACTGGCTATCTTTAGACAATTTTAGATGGTATTTTCTTTTTATCTTGCCTCTGTATAATGCATAATAAAGTAGTGTTCATAACCGCAGCGCTGCTTTGTTTACAGCAGCAACCAGAGCGTGACTCTGCATTCTAATTCAGCCTGTCTGCTGTTTTGCTTCGTGCAGATGTTTTATGCAGAATATTTTCACAAAACTAAAGTCAGAACATTTTGATTTTGCTTTAAATTTCAAAATTATTCAATCCAATGTAGATTAAAATCTTCTTATGCTGCATGTATGCAGCCTCTTTTTTAGGATTGTGTTGTGTTTAAAATACTGTGGTTGACTCTAATTTTAAATTGAAAAAGAGCACAGACATGCCTTTTGTTTGTATGGGAACTGTTGCTAATAAATAGAACAAAGACTTGAGACGTGACTTGGACTCCACTTTAAAGACTTGAGACTTGACTTGGACCTCAGAGACTTGTGAACGTGTCTGATATAGATAGATAGATAGATAGATAGACAGACAGAGGGGTAAGATGCCTAATATCAACATTCCAAGTACAGAGAAAGGGGTTATTTAAATTGTGATTACATTTGTGTGCACGCTCAGCTGTTGCCAAGAAACATAGAGTGACAGAAAGCCTGTCCTTGGGGCTAATGGCCTTGCCCTTAGGTGGGTGTCCTTCTTCATGATGTGTGGAGCCACCTTCTCTAATAGGACACCGAAGTCTTCCACAGAAATTCATAGAAGGTCCCGAAAGCCATTCATATCATCCACCTACAATAACACATAACATGAAACCTACACCAGAAATGGCACAGTGATATCAGCACATCAGATGATGAAGCTGGCGCTGCACCAATATACCTAAACTTGCTAGTTCAAACTCGTGCGCCCTCCAGAAGCTTGTGTTCTGCAAGTGAACGATGTCATGTGCTGCCATCCCAAAGAGGCACAAAATCCCTCTCACTGACCTTTTCCTGGACTGTGGCCAGCTGGTGGAATGACCTCCCGATCTCAATTCAAACAGCTGTGTCTTTACCCATTTTCAAAAAAACATCTAAAGACACATCGTTTTCGCCAGCACCTGACCAACTAATACTAGCACTTACCTATTCTATTCTGTTCTATTTATATTATAAAACAAACCTAGCTACGTACTTGTATACTGTTGCTCTCTCGTTGGTCTGATTGCTTCTATTGTCGCTTTGGATAAAAGCGTCTGCTAAATGATTAAATGTAAATGTAAGCCTACTTGACTGAAACAGTAATTGGTCAGTATGGCTAGTATCAGTTGTTTTGTGCTCTAGACTGGGAACACAAGACTGTACGTAATTGTGCATTGATTAAATTTAACTTTAAGACTTTATGGTGAGCAATAATCCAACCAAAGGTTGGCATAAATAGATGTTTTATAGTAAGAGAAAAAAGATGGTAGAAAACAGCTGTTTACCTCTAGTTCGCGTTGCAAAATGGATAAATCATATTGCCAACGTCTTCCAAGCCACATCCGTTTTTTTCTTGGACATTTCTGCACATATTGCCAAGGCAGTGCGTTTCTCCCTTGGTAACATGTTTCCTTTTCTGAAACAGCCACACTTCTGGGTCGAAAATTGTACCGTACAGTGTGAGCACATAATTCGTGAGCTTTGGCTTTACATCGCATGCGATCGTCTCATACAGTGTGAGTTGGTACCTTGCGGAAATCGCACAGTGTATGCCCAGCCTTAGACCATCAGGGTATGTTCCTGTGGTTTTGTAAGTTGTAAATTGGTTGTAAATGTTTGGATCCATGAGTCAATTAAACAATTAATCAAACAAGCACAATTGTCAAGTAGCCTACAAAGTGATACATGAAGACAAAGCCTTAATGACTGTTTTTTAATTTATTCTCAGTTTCACATTTATTAATAGATTCAGAATTTTCCACCACAAACTGTACACAGATTCCCTCCGTCTCCAGAGTGTTTGGATCCTCACGAGAGTCTGGAGGATTGGACCGAACCATATCATCTTACATCGTCTGAATGAAAAAGAGAAACAAGATGAATTGAGCTTTAAAGTAAACACAGCCAAGTTTCAGATTAGTGGTTTCAAAATGATCATAATTGTTAATAAATAACAATTTGGTCCCTCGATATTCTCTTTGCCACCGTGAAATTTTCTCAGTCTCCTTAAAGTGTAAATACGGCCGGGAAGTAAGAAAACACACAGTCCATGTATTCTCAATACTTCAATTTATTCACAGAAATACAGATCTTATATAGGCATGTCGAGGGGAGTTTTACCCTCTTAACCAATGAGGATAGGGGGACATATCCATACAGGATGTTTTTCCCAAGAACATGTGTTTTGTATAAAATGGCCACATATACAGAAAAACATATCCATATAAGGAATAGACTTCCTGGCGACGGAGGCTGAACCCCCCTTATAAATCAGCACAAACTCCTTTACATCGAATATGAGTAAGAGACATTCAAACACCATACAAGAGAGAGAGAGAACAGATAGAGGAGGGGTGATTCAGAGAAGGAGAGAGAAAGAGTGAGAAAGGAGGGGTAAGACATTCTCAAAACAGAGAGTGTTTTCTAACAATAATATAGTTGTATCTGAAGAGCATGTTGTTTGTGCCCAAACAGTGGTTCAATCCTTGTCTTCAGAAGCAATATGATAGGTGAGTGAGATATCAATATTTAGGTCCACTTTTAACATAAATCCCCACTTTTCCATCTGAAAATCCCATGTGGAACCTGTATATTTAGACGTGAAAGTGCTTAAACTTGTCTTCTGAAGCAATTCGCTTGCTGAAAACAGAAGGCACGACTGGTGATCGGTCTGCTGAACTGAAAATATTTGTCACTGAAAATTAGCTGACCAATATCGAACGTGCATAAAATTCAAAACACTTACAGTGGTATACGGTATATCATATGCATTAAGTTCTCCTTTGCTCTTGCCAGAAGTTTCATGTAGGAGTACAGAGCGATGTTCTTCTGAAAGGAGATTAGAATGATTATCTATTAATGTTTAATTGTGGTGACAAAAATGTCTGCCAAATATAGAAAAATAGGACAATACCAGCAGCTATGTCCTCTCTTTTTCTTGTTCCCCCATGTCTTGAAAAATTTGACTGTCATGCAAAAAAAGCAAAGAAAGTAACCAATAAAATATAAAGATAGCATGAAATAAAAATGTTTTTTTTAAAAATTATT
Organism: Sinocyclocheilus grahami; assembly: GCF_001515645.1. NCBI lineage: Eukaryota > Metazoa > Chordata > Actinopteri > Cypriniformes > Cyprinidae > Sinocyclocheilus > Sinocyclocheilus grahami. The sequence continues at coordinate 52,308 of NW_015506072.1, forward strand.
TTCAAATAAGCTCTTTTTTAACTTCCATCAAAGAATCCTGAAAACATTTTTTATCACTGTTTCCACGAAAACATGAGGCAGCACAACCGTTTTCATCACTGATAATGTGGTGGCTTCTGCCGCTGCTGTGGGGAATCATTCTCAAAGTCTTGGGTTTTTGATGCCAGAATTGAGATTTTATTATTCAGAGACAATAAAACCGAGACGGCTCTGCAGAACAATCTCTCGAGTCTGTGTCTGTACTCTCTTTTATACAGTGCTTTCCGAAGGCATGCCCGTGCTCAATACATTTCATACATATGGTTATCGTTTACCTCTTTTGGCTGTCTCCAGCCTGCCACTCAGAAGCAGACAGGAGGCCCCAGTTTATGTTCCATGACTAAAGAGGCCCCATCAGATATTGTGTCTAATGTCCAAATAGGACATGCAGCTGCACCATATACTGCAGTTTAGTAATGTCTGCATATTGCGTTCTCATGCAGGCCTCACACAAAAGCAAATGCATGATTATAATAGTAGAATGACTTGATACATATATGGCTAGATTCACATTGATTATACATGATTAGTTCATATTTTGATTAATAAAAATCTTCCACGATAATAATCAGAAATGGTTCTCGAGCAGCAAATCGGCATATTAGAATGGTTTCTGAAGAACATGTGACACTGAAGACTGGAGAGTAATGATGCTGAAGCTTTTTCTTTCTTTTTACTGTATTTTGGACCAAATAAAAACAGCTTTGGTGAACATAATTTTTTTTTATGTATGTAAAAGTCTTGCCAGCCCAAAACATTTGAACGGTAGTGTAGAACAGATATTTTTGAGTTTAAGGCAAGCAGTGTTTCAACCTAATTTCACAATGTGATTTCTCCAAATTAAACATAAAGTGTGTAATATTGACACTATGAGCTGCATTTGTATATTACTTTTTTTATTTGATTTGATAATGCCTCAGCTTCACTGTTATTTGCTTTAAATCAGCCTAAAACTGTTGTTTAAAACCACTTTACACAAGCAGACATCTCACCACTGCTGCATTTATTTGATCCAAAATACAAAAACAGCAATACTCTGAATTATTAACAAGTTTAAAATGACCGTTTTCTATTTTAATATATTTGAAAGTGCGATTTATTTCTGCGATGGCAAAGCTGTATTTTCAGCATCATTACTCTTCAGTCTTCAGTGTCACATGATCTTCAGAAATCAGTCTAATATGCTAATTTTTTTGCCGAAGTATTATTTCTGATTATTATCAATGTTAAATAAAACCTGTCGTTTTTTTTCAAGATACTCTTTCACTGATAGTTATTTTCAGCACTTAAGTGGACAACAGGCATATGGACTTAAACCTGGCACTATACAGGACTTTTATTTTGATAGGATGCCGTGACGTCATAAGGCTGCGCCGCGCTCCTGCGTTTGTTGTTGTTCTGCTGAAGAAAGGTTTGTGTTTTCAGCAATTAAAGCGTTTAAATTGATACCAAGCGCTTTGTGTGAGTAAAGCGCATCCACAGGTAAGTAACAGAGAAGGTGTGTGTCATTTCGTTCCATATATCAGTTTATCTTTAACACGAATTCAATCACTGGCTATCTGTTTCAATTATTACTTGCTGCTAGGAAGGACTATTTCGTTTTCTAGAGAGCTGATCGAGACGCACCCAGAGATTTAGTTAACATTTATTTTTCTTTCTGTTCATTATTCTCATCTTAAACAGGACAAACTCACAGAAAAACTGAAACTGAGAGCCACGTGACACTATTACAAAGATGGAGTTTATTAAAGAGGAGAGTGAAGACCTGAAGATCGAAGAAGCATTCAGAGTCAAACATGAAGATACTGAGGAACAAACAAAGATGGAGTTTATTAAAGAGGAGAGTGAAGACATGAAGATTGAAGAAACATTCAGAGTCAAACATGAAGATACTGAGGAACAAACAAAGATGGAGTTTATTAAAGAGGAGAGTGAAGACATGAAGATTGAAGAAACATTCAGAGACAAACATGAAGATACTGAGGAACAAACAAAGATGGAGTTTATTAAAGAGGAGAGTGAAGACCTGAAGATTGAAGAAACATTCAGAGTCAAACATGAAGATACTGAGGAACAAACAAAGATGGAGTAAGAAGCATTCAGAGTCAAACATGAAGATACTGAGGAACAAACAAAGATGGAGTTTATTAAAGAGGAGAGTGAAGACATGAAGATTGAAGAAACATTCAGAGACAAACATGAAGATACTGAGGAACAAACAAAGATGGAGTTTATTAAAGAGGAGAGTGAAGACCTGAAGATTGAAGAAACATTCAGAGTCAAACATGAAGATACTGAGGAACAAACAAAGATGGAGTTTATTAAAGAGGAGAGTGAAGACCTGAAGATTGAAGAAACATTCAGAGACAAACATGAAGATACTGAGGAACAAACAGGTTGGTTTTCATTCTCAAAGCTGAACTCACTCATTTGCACCCAAGGCCAGATTATGAGAAACAGAAACGATGAATTAATTGTTTCAGTCTGTTAGTGTCCCTCACCTCCCACTCCGAGTCTTTCGTTCACATCCCCATAAACTGAAGCTGAGCTGCAGTCGGTACCAGAAACAGAACTGATTAGCTCATCTCTCGAGTCTTTGGGTTTGAGTTGTTCGGTCTTTTTCCCCCCCTCACATACACTTTAAAATGGTGGACAAGCAAATTGATGGAAAATGAAGTTTTATATCGTCGATGGCACTGTCATCTTAAGAACATGCTGATCATGATGTCCATCACAATAAAATATCACATTTTATGAAATTTTCAAGATGGTGAAACAGTAGGGATGTAACAATTAACCGCGAGCCGGGTGAAAATCAATTAAAATATGTGACGATTCAAATCGGTTGAGATGC
>NW_015506072.1:58815-59199 GCF_001515645.1 Sinocyclocheilus grahami
GAGATACGATAGATTTCTTTTGCATATCTGACAGTGCAACATTAAACAGAAGTATTACGAATGAGTTAAACCTGTATCCTGTTTTCTGAGTAACATTGAGAATATCACTATATATTGTTGCAACACCGCCACCACGACCAGTCTGACGGGGCTCATGCTTATAACAGTAGCTTGGTGGAGTAGTCTCATTTAGACCAATATAATCATTTGGTTTGAGCCAGGCTTCAGTCAAGCAGAGTACATTAAATCTATTATCTGTGATTATTTAATTTACAATAACTGCTTTGGGTGCGGGTGATCTAATGCTTTGGAGCCCAAACTTCAAAAAATGTTGGTAATTTTAATTTTTTCTAGATCCTGCATTAAATTTATATTTTGACCTCA
>NW_015506072.1:59891-61631 GCF_001515645.1 Sinocyclocheilus grahami
CCGTGGTGTCCCGGCGCCGGAGTGAAGGACATCTGGGAAGATCGCGTCCTGGGTGCACCGGGCCTGTGCAGAGAAACACATGGAGTAGAGGTGGTGGGAGAGTTAGCAGCGCGCTGTATACTTAACCCGGACTTGTGAGCGTCAGCCCGGGATGTTTCCAGCGCGGCTCTTAGCTGAGCCCTCGAACGTGTCCTCACCTGCACTCAGAGGTAGACACACATCCGCCATTAAAGCAAGTAACAGTGAGTAAAACAATGGTAATGTGTGTGAATAGAGTATTAGCAATGTAAGCGAGATTAGCGGCATCCACGCTGGTGATGCTAACGGGCTATATGCTAATAGCGGACTCGGGAAATCAAAATAGAACTAGTGATAACAAGGCGCTCTGATTGTTTTTGTTGTAGACTACAATAGGGGATATATTCACACGTTATAGAAACTAAAATTATGGTGTATAAAATTTATTTTAAGATAAAAAATAGACGATAAAGAATTAACAAACAGGAAGTGTACTATGTATAGTTTAAAAAAACTGAAGTCAAACCATTGTTTTTGCTTCAAATTTCGAAATTATACAATGTGATTTAGATTAAAAACTGCTCATGTTGCATGTATGCAGCATCTTTGTTTGGATCGTGATTAAAATGCAGTGGTTGCCTCTAATTTTAAATGTTAAGAGCACAGACAAAGCCTTATTTTGTTTATATGAAGAGATTTATTTTATTTGTGTTACTTATTTGATTTGGGGCTTATTTTAAAATGTAAATTTAGTTTTATTATTTACATTTACATGATATTTAAATTTTGTTATTTAGCAGACGCTTTTATCTAAAGCAACTTACAAATGAGGACAATAGAAGCAATCAAAACCAACAAAAGAGCAATAATATGCAAGTGCTATATTAGTATATTATTATAGTGTTATATTTCAATTTCACAAAGAAATGTGCAGCATTTTGTTCAAGCAATAATAAAAGGACACATTTAATTTATCATTTGTCCTAAATTTAATTTTGTAAAAAAAAATCGTGAATTCAATCGTGAAATCAAAATCGTGAATCGAATCGTTACATCCCTAGTGAACAGACAGTTTGTCCGATCCTGGCAAAATCAGTATTGACTGATTCAGCGTGATTCAAGCAATCAGAAGAGGTCATGATTTTCACCAATTTTTCAGAAGTTGTAAGCAAAAATAGACATTTCATATTTGAGGACCTGTAGGTGCCACTGTTTCTCAAATTAAGCATGTGTCCCCAGATCATGGGGCTGATGATGTGTACACAGGTTTATTTTTATAGACGCATAGTATGCATTACAAAAATTTTATTTCATTTCAACATCAAGAGTTGAGAATCAAAAATTCAGTTCAGTAATTACTCAGTCTCATTATAGCTCAGTCATGATAATCTGAGGCCATTTTGATGAGATTCGGATAAAATTTGAAGGAGTTCAGTACATTTCAAAATGGTAACTACTGTAATGAGAAGAGCCTATATAAGCATGTAAACTGTGAACTAAAAATGTAGTCTCTAGGACAAAAGTTCTAAAGCTATCAAAAGAAGAGTGCATTTTTGAACTGGTGGTGGCATTATAGAGTTGGTACTTGAGACCATAGAGTTGGTTAGATTACTATTCAGGACCACACCTATCTGTGTGCCAAATTTAATCATTTTGGAAAGTGTAGTTCTTACAGCTTCCATAAACTCCCATTGGGGAGGAATAAGAAGAAAAATAAAACCA
>NW_015506072.1:62201-63055 GCF_001515645.1 Sinocyclocheilus grahami
GAAAGGAGTTTCACAGACAAGAATCACATAATAACTCGCATCAGAGAAAAGCCTTTAATGTGCCATCTCTGTGGAAAGAGCTGCCCAAACAAAGGAAACCTTAAGGTTCACCTAAGAACTCACACTGGAGAGAAACCTTTCACCTGCCAACAGTGTGGAGCGAGTTTCACAGCTAAAGGAAACTTAAAGACTCACATGAGGATTCACACGGGAGAGAAACCTTTCACCTGCCAACAGTGTGGAAAGAGCTTCACAGCTAAAGGAAACCTAAAGACTCACATGAGGATTCACACGGGAGAGAAGCCATTCACATGTGATCAGTGTGAAATTAGTTTCACATATATCTCAGACCTGAAACGTCATAAGCAATCTCATTCTGGGAAGAAATGGCCGTGTTCCTCGGTGGGATGCGGTTAGCAGAACTGAGCACCTGTGCATTAACTCTGGATGAAGAGAGAGTATTTTGTCATCACACTTTAAAAAAATAAAACCTGACAAGTCATGCAGATTTGAGACCCTGTTTTTGTTATTTGAAAAGAGTTTTAAAGTTCAGCAGTTTCTAATGGCACCACAAAACGTGTCTGTGTGAAATAAATTTTGATTGAATAAAGGCATCACTATTTGATTCAGATTAATACTCATTATATTACATAAAGCTCCATTTTGCTGTGAATGCCACAATGAAAATGGAAAATGATGGATGAAAATAGTGTTATCTGATTCATCTTTAGTGAGAGAATGCACAGGTAAACATATTTTCAATCTGGATATGATTAGGGCTACTGTTCAGACATCTAGAATCTCGTTCAAGCTGTGGTTCGCATAATAGCTAATCACTGTCCGTCTAACTTGGT
>NW_015506072.1:63844-65636 GCF_001515645.1 Sinocyclocheilus grahami
TGAGGGGAAGCCCCGGCTTAGCGTGCGCTGAGGCCGGGATAGAGTGAGCTGAGGCAGCGGGGTCGAGAACGGCGCGCCCGGTGGATCCGACGAAGGAGCGGCAACCACATGTGACGACCTCGGGCTGGACTCCACTTCGTCCACAGTGTAAGCCGATGATCCACAGCGCAAAGTTGATGTATTTCCTCAGCGACCAGCACGGATCAGCTCCAGGCATGACGAAGCGATATCGTCCTCTTTTGGAAGACCAAACAAAGTAGTTTTGCTTTCACAACGAAAAACACAGCGTCTCCACGACATGACGGCGGCGGCAACAATACTACAGCGAGAATAAAAGTTATGCCTTCTTTCTTTGCGTGAACATTTGGGAGGCGTTATGCAAATCTTCCCACATAGTGATGTAGACATGTGGGGGCGTGTTAGAACGAGCCGTTTTAGGTAGGTGTGGCTGACTCTTTATTTTTATAAAGAATATCTCTTTGGATTTGAGACTTTAGTCTTTGCAACTTTACAGATCTTCTTTATGCACCAAGAGCTTCTAACACTTCAAAGAGAAAGAAAAAATTAATATCGCATCACATGACCCCTTTAAAGAGACTGATGCGGCGTCCCAATTCGAATACTATCATATCATATTATCTATTATATCATATCAGTATGTCCCAAATCATAGATTCCCGAATGGTCTACTACTTCTGGTTAGAATTCAAAGTGCAGATCAATGCAAACTCTAATGGCTAATATTGCCCACAACATATTGCGCGGTGGACGAGGATTCGATTAGAACCATAAACATGCACAAAAAGTGTTAAAAAACTACAAACATGGTGGGCATGCGTGACCAACGGACAGGTAGAGAAAGGGATTTGAGTGATAAATAATCAATGTCTAACCTGATAAAAAAATATTTAATGTTATCCACGTTATATTTCATCTGCAGCAACACTGTGAACTTTTATAATGATATGTTAATGATTAACTTTTAAATACATCATTATGGAAACACATGAGCAGAGTTCTCGGCGTGAAAGACACGCAATGTGCCTCTTCATTTCTCTTCAATACGGTAGGAAATCAAATTAAACGAAATGTGGATGTTGTTAAATGTGACAAGATGATTTACGGTAGTTTAAACAGTTACAGAATGCATGTAACTAAGCAACAGAGCATCCATTAAAGAAGCAGCTATGACGAAGTAGTATGTCCCAAAGCGTGCCTACTATATATATATATATATATGTAGTATGTCCCAAAGCGTGCCTACTATATATATATATATATATATATATATATATATATATAGAATAACATACCTCAGAATGTTGCAACTGACCAATCAGCATCAAGTATTTCACGTGGCCATGTAATAATATATGCTGCGTCCCAATTCGCCTACTTATACAATGCCCTAAAAGTATGTACTCTTTTTGTGAAGAAAAAGTACATACTTTTGAGTATGTAGCAGAATAGTAGGGAAGCTTTGGGACATACTGCTTCGTCATATCTGCTTCTTTAACGGATGCTCTGTTGCTTAGTTACGTGCATTATGCCACTGTTTAAACTGCCCTGTCAATCATCTTATCATTTTGAGTTAACATCATCCACATTTAGTTTAATTTGATTTCCTATCGTACTGGAGAGAAATGAATAGACACGTTGATCTGCTAGTAGCGCGCGGGTCTATCATGCCGAGAGCTCTGCTCATGTGTTTGCATAATGATGCATTTAAAAGTGAATGACCAAACGTATTATAAAAGTTCACAGTGTTGCTGCAGATGAAATATAACGTGGA
>NW_015506072.1:65646-86791 GCF_001515645.1 Sinocyclocheilus grahami
CTGCTTCTTTAACGGATGCTCTGTTGCTTAGTTACGTGCATTATGCCACTGTTTAAACTGCCCTGTCAATCATCTTATCATTTTGAGTTAACATCATCCACATTTAGTTTAATTTGATTTCCTATCGTACTGGAGAGAAATGAATAGACACGTTGATCTGCTAGTAGCGCGCGGGTCTATCATGCCGAGAGCTCTGCTCATGTGTTTGCATAATGATGCATTTAAAAGTGAATGACCAAACGTATTATAAAAGTTCACAGTGTTGCTGCAGATGAAATATAACGTGGATAACATTAAATTAATATTTTTCGTCAGGTTAGACATTGATTATTTATCACTCAAATCCCTTCCTCTACCTGTCCGTCGGTCGTGTATATCCGCCATGTTTGTAGATTTTTAACACTTTTTTTTTAATGCGTGTTTGTAGTTCTAATCGTATCCTCGTCCACCGCGCCGCAATATTAGCCCTTAGAGTTTGCATTGATCTGCACTTCAAATTCTAACCGGAAGTAGTAGACCATCCGGGAATCTTAGGCATACTTTTTTAAACATACTATGATTGCACTGTTATGCACATTTATCATAAACACAGCTCAGATGCTTCCTACTAGTGTGGCCCAAAACATTTAGCACAGTTTTATTACAGGTAGAATGCAAAATGTTTCAGTACAAGCATTTCAACCAAATGTCATTTATGCAATATTTCAAACCTTTAACCCACTGGGGAAAATCAACCAATGGCAACAGTTTAAAAGATCCCGAGCTCATTGACAAATATCTTTTATCGTAGGATGTGCTCCCTTTACACAGTGCGCGCGTGATCGCGAAAGTGAACTATGACTGCGAGCGCTCATTCAAAGGGGATTTAAATACCCCACATATTGATAGCGGCGGCCTGATGCGCGAAAATTATATACAATATTAGAATGTTTGCGAGAGCGGACACAAAAATCGCGGGAGCGGATGGGAGCGTGCGGTAATGGTCAGAAGTTCAGCGAGAGCGGGATCAACAAGCCCCGCGCTATCACGCAGCGGCGCAGTTAGTCAGTGAGCGCCGTAACAGATGACGTCAAATCTTGCGGGATTCTATAAATAAAATACACAGAACCCCACTATTCGACAAATATACATAATGAAAAGATGATACAAAATTTAATACCTTGGAAAATGGCATTTAAGACTTTTTAATACGTTTTAAGGGCCTTAATTTTCTCTAAATTGAGTTATCAACTTAATTAATACTTTTTAAGGACACCCTGAAAATAGGTATTTTTGTTTATCGTTAATATTTTCAGTTGTTCTGGGAGTGACGTCATTGATAATGGACCGGTCGCGCCTGCTTTCTCAGAACAGCCAGACTGTGACTCTGCAGTGCCATGCATCAAAGAGTGAAAATATGCTTTACTAGTTGAAGTTTAGAGTTAGTTTTAATCATAAAGGTGTTATAAAACTGAAAAGAGTAAGCATGTATTCACCTGTTGACCATTTTGATGTATATTCAGAGTTTTATGAACGCACATGTTCGTTTCATGTTGCCGCCTGCGCGCCAAATTTGAGCGTGGGTACTTCCATGTTAATAAGTGTTCAATTTTTGGTGGATTGAGTCTGCGGAAATGTCATTGAGTGCAGTAAATGAGTGAACTTCTTTTCATGTCAGAATGTATGTTTTTAGACAAATCTGTGTATACGAATTGCAGTTGCTGTTAAGGAGGACGGTACTAATGCGTTTTTTGCATCCACAGCGAGTCTGAAGGCGTGTGTGTTAATTGTCTGTCCTCTGTCAATAAACTGCTTCCCCAAAGAGCCTGGTGTCGGTACATTATGATAATCACTGTTACCTGATTTATGAAGCACCACTGGTTTATCCACAGCATAAATTTGTAAAGTAAAGAGACGTGGAAAGAATATATATAATATTAATTTTTTTATGTAATGTTCTCTGTTTAGTACAACATCAATAGATGGGTTCCCATCCACACAATTTTTATGAATATTGTTGATATAGCATTACAAAATGCTGGATTAAAACACCAAGGCACAAAATCAAAACTATACATGTTCAGAAAAACTGCATACTTGTGTACATCAAATGTGATGGAAAGACATTTTAAGGATTATGACTATTGTTTTTACTTATCAGTGCATATATACAACCATATACAAAGGTTTGGACTTTATTTTAATGTGTTGTTTATGCAGACATACATACAACAAAATATTCTGGGGGCCATGACATTTGGGTGAAAAATCACCAAATTCTGGTGGAGGTTATTTAAAAGAAAAATACTTGCAGTGAAGGAGATAACATTTTGTACTTGAATAAAATCAATTTATTTACATGCTACCACATGAAGCACAATTTTTTTCAGTATAGCTGTAACCTGTTAACATCAAGAAAATAAAGTTTTCTTGCCCGTAAGACTTGATGTGGCCAAAGCTTCACGTCCAAAAATAACGACTGCCAGGTCTTGGGTAAACACTGACATTTTTGTCCTGGACAACCAATCAAATGTCCTTTTAGGAATTGTGATTCCTCCACACAGGGCGATCTGCAACAGCAAAAAAAAAATAGTGTCAGAAGTGCATGTGCACTTATAACACAAACAGAGGCTTAATAAAATAATGAATAAATTATGCTTTTTAGGACACTACTATTGAGATGTTTTGCCAAAATCATTTTAAAAGTAAATTTACATATATTTTTTGGTTAAGTGTTAAACAATGAAACAATTAATGAACATGCAACTGTGAAACAGCTTTAACTTGAACTTAATCGTCCACAATCGAAAATCCTAAAAATCCTTTTTTTTTTTTTACCTGATCTGGAGACCACTGATGATCTGTGTGCAGATCTGCAAACAGCTGTTCAAGAAAGTTGTTGAAGGGCTCTACACATGTTTTTGCTGCATTATGTATGTGATGGCAGGAGTCTCCATCTATGTCCAGCAGTGTTGGGTAGTGTGTGTTGCAAATCCTTGTCTCGAGGCCGGTCTTGCTTCCTCTCAAGACCTTGTAGGATTACATCATAATGCTCACCAGATTTTCCCACAGTATTTCATGCTGCATGAAGAAGTTACAGAGTGACTTCTCCAAGCTGGCAGCATGCACTTTCTGGACTTCTAAGAACCCCAGGTGCTCTGCCACCACCTTCTTTTCAACATCATGGTCATAGCAATTTTTTATTTTTTTTGCTGTTGCATTTGCTTTCATCCACATTGAAGGAAAATGGAAACCTCTTCAAATAAAAAACGACCTTTCAGAAAAAGTACACCCCAGGCCATTCACCAACTCGTAGGAGGATGTGGTGCGTGATAGTTGAATTTGTCCCTAGGCTATCTTATATCAAGCGCAAGACTCTGGGCCAGTTCAACTATCACTGGAGCAGTGGACATGGGAAGGGAATGTTCAGCGATGACTAGGGTTGGGTATCGTTTGAATTTGATCAATTCCGATTCTGCTTATCGATTCCGATTCTTTTCGATTCCCAGTTTTGATTCCAGTGTGATTAAATAATGATACCGAACATTTATCCTGTGTATAATAACATAATGTTGAAGTAAAAGGCTGTGAAGTAGTCCAGGGTATGGTGAGATCAACACCTGAAAGCTTTGTTGACTGCTCAGTCTATGTTTCTGTAAATTTAGAAAATACAATGTAATGTTTCCTTCTGTTAAAAGTTATGGAGTACTACAACAAATATGGACTATCAATAATTCTGTTTTTTCAACTTTTTAGGCAATAAAGCTTTTAAGTTTCTTATGAATATAATTATGATGACACAAGGTATGATTATATAAATAATACCTTCGTTATGGCACGTAGGTCTCATGGTTTGAAATGACAGCTGTGTACCCAGCCTACATCTTTTAACACGGGACCTGAACACGATGGACTCTGAAAACAATATGCAAGTAAACTAAGTAAAAACACTGTGATTATTCATTATGAATTAAACTGCCATTACCGTTTTAAAAAGTAGTTTTTACATGAAATACGTTACTTACAGTTGGCGGCGGCATTGTTGGGTCCAGAATAGTTGTCACGGCCTGATCTTTGAGCAAAAGTGTTCTGGCAAAGCCAGCAGTGAATTAAACTGCCATTACCGTTTTAAAAAGTAGTTTTTACATGAAATACGTTACTTACAGTTGGTGGCGGCATTGTTGGGTCCAGAATAGTTGTCACGGCCTGATCTTTGAGCAAAAGTGTTCTGGCAAAGCCAGCATCATACTGCGATTTGTTCTCAAATCAGTCATTGGTGAAATGTACTGAACACACGTGTAAATTAACACTGACGTAACTGGGACGTTCGCTAAAAATAAACTGAATCCATTTTCCCCTGACGTCGGGGCCCTTCGGCTGCGTATTCAAACATGTGCCATTCCTGGCTGTGGAAAAACAACATCTGCATGGCATCGCAATCTTATTGTAAACAACTACTTCTTCAGACCCAGGCTGCGTTCCAGTCCATTTTTTATGCCCTTCACTCGCAAACTTCCCTCTGTCTCGTTTACTTGGATGTACGTCATTGATTACGTTGCATGAGTGCCCACTACTGGCTGAACTCTTGCAATGCACTGAACTGGAACGTCCTAAGCCCTTGATCACTTAGAATCTGCTATAGAGTTGGTTTATTGTTTACACTTTTTCCTTTGCGGATTTGTTTGGTGCAGCATTCTATACGTATAAAGGTATGCTTGGGCTGTTATAAATGTAAAAAAAAAAAAGAAGCATTTATATATTATAGAGTTGTTTGGGGTGGGGATAAATTAAACACGATCTGCGATGACGTCACAATCGTGTTGCATTTTGGTCTGTGGAGTGGCCTGAAGTGTGCATATGAAGCAGACTCGCTCGGACAAAATTGAGGGGTTGAGGGTATGTCCATATAAACTTGCCTCGTTAACTTCACGAAGTGGAACGCACTTAAAAATCGCTGCACGTCGACTGAACACCTGTGGGCGTGACAACGATACGATGATGCAAAAATAGGCATAGTTGTCCTGCTCTGGAGAACGACTAGGGGTGTCCCCGACTAAGAATTTTCATAGTCGAATCAGAGTTTTCGAATCTTGCTGATAGTCGAATCATATGTTTGGGGGCGGGGCAAAATACATTACCAAGAGTCAAGTCAGACATTCGACAATCATAAATACTGATGTTAACACAAAGCGAAAATGTGTAACGGATGACTCGCAGATACAAACGGGTAAATAATGTTTTATGTTTTGATTAAAAGATAGTTAACATTAAACGACTGCGATAACCAGAGATTTCACAACATTTTTTGATGTTATTAATGTTCTGCATGTTCTGCATTAATGTTCTGCATTATACAACATAACGTTAATATTACGACTTATAGGCTATCTGCACAAAGTGCCCCGAATGCACGAACGTGTCTGCGCGGCTCTGAATGAACTCTTTTTATGGACGTGTTCTTCACGCAACAACGTGCAAAAACACGGCAACTAAACTCTAAAAATTCTCAGTGGTTTATTATAATAGTGTTCTCATTATAATGTTATGTATATGACAGTCCCAGTCATAGTTATTATTATGCATTGTTGTTTGTTCTGCTCGCGCTGCTCACCGTAGTACTACTGTAACAACATTCGTAGTCACGGGAAGAAGGAGGCGGGAACCGGCGAACGCTCAAAGAAAACTTTAATAAAATAAACAAACAGAAAAATAGCGCGACAGCCCCTCGTGGACAACTGTCGCGCACAAACAAAACCAAAACACAAAATAAACTCCAGGCCTGGTCCTCTCTCGTCTTTCACTGTCGTCACTCCTCCTTTTATCCTTCCGGAGCTCCTCCGTGGGACTCGAGACCGGTGAGTGGCGCAGGTGTCGTGCATTAGCATTTACTCCACCGGCCTCGCTCCGTTCCCACGGCTCTCGGCCCCGCCCCTCTCGTCACAACTACAATGAAGCGCTTTACCGCAGCGTGACTCAACCAAATGCATCTTATACGACATAAATAATATATAGGCTTATACAATATATATAAACTGGCTGAAATGTTTTGAAATCACTTGTAAGTGAGTGAGTGACGTGTGGCCAAGTATGGTTACCCATACTAGGAATTAGTGCTCTGCATTTACCCATCCTTAGTGCACACACACACTGTGAACACACACACGGAGCAGTGGGCAGCCATTTATGCTGCAGCGCCCGGGGAGCAGTTGGGGGTTCGGTGCCTTGCTCAAGGGCACCTCAGTCGTGGTATTGAAGGTGGGAGAGAGCGCTGTACATTCACTCCCCCCACCTACAATCCCTGCCGGTACGAGACTCGAACCTTTGGGTTATGAGTCCGACTCTCTAACCATTAGGCCACGACTTCCCCATACCTAATGGAAATAAATCCAGTCTTTCACTCTGTCTGTGTCATGCCCGGTTTAGACTACACGATTTGCCACGATTTGCTTGATGTAGGGTGTCGTGGGGATTTGTAAATGACAATGGGCGTCGGGACGCAAGATTCCATCGTTTCAGCACATGTAGTGTGTCATAGTCTTAAGCTATAAAACTTACAGGATACTTTAATGGTACAAAGACCTGTCATATGCCAAAAGATCAAGGCAAATTTGATTTCTCATGTCATGACCCCTTTAATAAACACCATGTTTATATCAGTGTGTCACGTGGAAACACCTTGTCCTGTTTTAGATGAGAATAATGAACAGAAAAGAAAAATAAATCAAACTAAATCTCAGTCATGCTAAAGAATAGAATTCATGGAATTTTACATTAGAAAACGAATGTAAATAACAGATACGGGATGAATCGCAGTAGAGTGTTTATTGTCTTAATGTTCTTTTTGAATGTCATCATTCAAAGCGTTTCTGTCTTCTTTCATTCAGTTACATGATACCTGGATGCTTTTGTCCCGTATTAGGGATTTCTCGGAGCGTGTGAGTTCTATTTCTTCTGTAATCAGGGTGTCCGCGGGTCCTTAAAAAGTCTTAAAATGTCTTAAATTCGGATTCGATGGGTCTTAATTATTTTTGGTCACATTACCGCTCAAATATCTTCAGTCTGACGGAGCTAATGACTTTACAATCATTGGCAGGCCGACCCGCGGTAAGTTACTGCATCATGCTTGTTAATGTCTGCAGAAACCCTGTGTAATATGTATATGGATTTTCTGTGCCAGGGTGCCCTCAGGTGTCCAGTATGCATGAAACAGACATTATATGTGTTCATAGCACAAAATAATGGCCAATCCATAAAAATAATATTTCTCTCAAAAGAAATTTGAAGTAGACATGTGGTAATCCATGTTTTTCTACACTGTACAGAAGTGTATTGGAGTTTTAATTAGTGTACCTGAGGTTTTTTTTTTATTAGAAATGTATTATTTTATTATATATATAAAAAAATCTTATTCAGAGTGAAAAATTAGGAGCAGTTTATGAGACTTGCTTATGCAACTTTCCATTTATATTCCGCTTCACGTGATTCAGGAAATATGCCAGTTAGTTATTGAAAACAAGTAAATCATCGTCAAGTAGGTTTATTGTCATACTGTAGTTGTTACAAAAAAAGCTGCAAGAAATTTCCATTTAAAAAGTGTCACAGTTCAAATTAAACTGCATTGATGTCTTGAATAATACAACTAAAATCATGATCATTTTGGTTAAGAGTATTGGACATTTCTATTATATCAGTGTATTACTGATATTATTACAGTCCGGAGAAACATCGCTGTTGTTTGTACATGCATATTTTAGTTTAGATCTTAAGATGTGACAAAGTTTGACTGAACAATCAAAACAAAGTTCATTTAAAGAGTTTAATATTAAAGTTGTAATATTGCAGTGGTTTTTATTTTATTTTTTATTTAACTTAATTTAAAATTTTTAAACAGATTAACCTAATTAAAGGGTTATTCAAATAAAAACAGGTAAAATGACTAAACACAAGACATAATATTTAACAGATATAGTTAGATGTTCAAAATGCACTATATTCATAAATATGTATCATGAGTCATTTAAAAATACTCTTCTCACAGATCCATTTATACTTGTTGCCACATGGAAAATCAGCCCATCCTGGTGAATAATTTAGAGCACAGTCTTCCTCTATTTTATTCGGTTGTCCGTTCTCCCAGAACCTGCATCAACAGATCAGCATTAGATGTTCAGAGCTGCTTTCTGTGTGATATGATACTGACTGTGAGAATCTTTTATCGAAACATAATCAGTTCAATTCAGTGATTCCTCACCTAAAGGTCACATTGCTGCCATCAACCCATTTCCATCTGCCCTCCACTGATTGGTCAGTCAGACCAATCCAGACTTTAGCATCACCAGAAATGTTCTTCACAAAATCCTGAGAAGTGAAACAATAAAACAATTTATAAAATAAGCACAGACCCATTTCAGCACATTATCTTGAATCTAAAAACTAAACACCACAATTACACACACACACAGAGAGAGAGAGAGAGAAACTGACTTGTTCCTCTTTGTTGTTTATGATGATCAGATCTGCTCCTTTGTTTGTACAGTATTTTCTGCTCTCGGTCCATTTCTTCGTCTCAGAAGAAATGAAGTAAAGACTGGATTGATGGCACTTCCATCCACCTATAAACACAGATAAAGCCATCCCTTGTGAAAAATAAGTATACTAAAATGTATTTGAAGTACATTTATTTCGTGCTAAGTATAATACAAATACATTTACATATTTATGCACTTTATAAAATTATCCTGTAATTGTACTTTTAGTATACTGAACTGGTATCAGCTAAATATTGTACTTAATGTACTTTAATTATGCAGAAGTGCTGCTGAAGTCCAACTACAGATATACTGAAGTATATTTGATTGTGCTAAAGTGGAACTATTTCAAGTATACTTTAGGTATATCATAATATCTCGTATTTAAAGGCCAATATTTTTCAAAGATCATACAATCCTCATCAATAGTGACATGAAAAGACATTTTAGGCTTAATATTAAGAAATGTGCATTGTGCACAAGCAGTACTCCAAGTAAACTTTAATTATAATTTTTATATCAGCAAGTCTCTACCGATATGCCAGTAAATATGTTAATAGGTTTGAACTATACTTGATATGAAATATATGTATTTAAAATATATTACTTTTTTTTTACTTACAGATCCAGCATCTGAGTGTCATCCAGATCACTATGGATCTGGTTAATCAGTTATTGTGTCTACGTTAGAGGGATTTATTGATTGAGGATTATGTACAGCAGTTTCGTGAGTTATCCTATTGTGTACCATTCAAAGAAGTTGCGCTGAAGGACTTTTTTTGTTTTGGATTTAATGAGCCTATTAAATCATGGTTCCCTAAAGGAAAGTTCAATTGTAGTTTAAAGGACTTTATGGACTTATATCTGCTATGCACTTATTTTAAGCGGCTCTGTATTCACTGTGGATGTCGCTGAGGAGGAACATGGCACCACACCAGAGTCTGTTCACGTAATGGCTGCCGGTCAAGAGCCTTTCCACAAGATGACCGCCAGCCCAGAGACTTGTCATAAAATGGCTGCCAACACAGAGGCTGTTTGCAAAATGATCAGAAACTTTCCACAAAATGGCCGCCGTTCCTGGGTCTCGTCCCGTCATGGCCGCCATTCCTGAGTCTCGTCCCGTCATGGCCGCCGTTCCTGAGTGTCGTCCCGTCATGGTCACCGTTCCTGAGTCTCGTCCCTACATGGCCACCGTTCCTGAGTCTCGTCCCGTCATGGCCACCGTTCCTGAGTGTCGTCCCGTCATGGTCACCGTTCCTGAGTCTCGTCCCGTCATGGCCACCGTTCCTGAGTCTCGTCCCGTCATGGCCGCTGTTCCTGCATCTGCTCACGTCAAGTCTGCCAAGTCAAAGTCTGCTCATGTAATTTCAGAGTCTCGTCACGTCTCAGCTGATCGTCCAGGATCTCGTCACATCACAGCTGATCGTCCAGAGTCTCGTCACGTCTCAGCTGATCGTCCAGAGTCTCATCACGTCCCGTCTGTTGTACACAGATCTTCGAAGTCAGTTCTATGGTATCTCAGACTGACATCCAGTGTGGAGAATCCACCGCTGGTGTCAGTACACACATCTAGTATCCCTAAACCAACGTTCTCAAGGGACACCATTCATACACTTTAAAGCCTGCCGGCCACTACTCACCCTAGTTCTCCAGGCATAGAACCGTCAGTCTTTGAAATAGAAAATGTACTCTCTGTCCTGCCAGTTATGGCTACGGCCATTCTCTGTGTATGGGCCACACACACCACCGTTGTTTCCCCAGAGGTGGCAGCATTCACTGCAGAACCTCTCGAGGTGGTGGCGCCCACTCTACTCTCTGAACCTGATCCCAAGTCTAGCCCACAGAAGGCTCCTGTTCCCGAGTCTAGCCCAGAGAGGACTTCTGTTCTCGAGTTTAACCCAAAGAGGGCTCCTGATCCCGAGTTTGGCCCAGAGAGGGTATCTGTTCTAGACCAGAGTCCAGTGCCGGCTCCAGCCCCCGAGCTCAGGCTAGAGCCCGCTCTCACCCCAGAGCTCAGCCAGGATCCAGCTCTAGTCCATGAATCCGCTCCAGAGTTTGATCGTTGTCCAGAGTCTGCTCCAGAATCCATTCCAGGGTCCACTCTTGAATGCCCTCCAGTGTGCCCTTCAGTGTCTGCTTCTCCAGAGTGCCCTGTTCCTGAACTGATTCCCCTGTCCACTATGATATCTCCAGAGGTGGCGGCTGATGCTGCAGAACCTCCCGAGGTAGTGGCGCTCCCTGCTGTGTCCCCAGAGGCGATGGCATCTGTTGCAGTTTCTCCAGAGTTTCAGCAATGCACTCTCAGCCTGTGATATTACGTTCGAAGGGACCGTTGCTGAACTCCATACCTGTCCTGTTAAGGAGAATGTTTCTGAACTCTTCCTGTTTCCTGATGCCTCTTTTACCACTGCGCTGTTTCTGAATTCTCTGTGTTTGTTGAAGCTACTGCTGCAGAAACCCCAGAGGTGGCAGCATCTGCTGCAAATCCTCCAGAGGTGTCAGGAGTGTCCACTTATGAACTCTTTCTCTGTTCTGACGAGGTCATGGAGACCATCAGTGTATTCCCTATCATACCAGTCCGCCCTGGCTCTCTGCTCTGCCAGCTCCGCCCTTGCTCCCAGCTCTGGCGGCTAGGCCTCTGTCCTCTTCCCTCCTCTTCTACATGGTCCTGTCCCTCCATCCCTCCACCTGTTCCGCCTCCGCTCCACCTCCCTCCTGGACTTTAGTCTCTTCTGTTTGGAGCGTATGGAAGCCACTCCTTGGTGGGGGGGCTCTATCACGATCTCTAGCTGGAGAGTCCGTGAGCTTCACTAGAGGGCACTCCATTCCAGACTCTTACCATTTACCTCCGGACTCCATTTCCCATAATCCTTTGCATGGACTCATCAATACTCATTGTCTGCACCTGTGGCTCATTTACACTGTCTGCTCACCTTATATAAGCCTTGTTTATTTTGTCATTCTTTGCGAAGTCTTGTTAGTTGTTATACTGCATTTCTGAGCATTCTCCCTGGATTTGTCTCTTGGTTTTTTTGCTCTCTTGCCTGTTTTTTGGGATTTGTCTGAGTTTCCTGCCTTGTCTATTGTTTGGATTGCTTGCCTGTGTTTTGACCGGTTGCCTGTATTTCGGATCACGTTTCTGGTTTGTCCCAATAAAGCTGCATTTGGAACTCCAACCTGTCAAGTCTCAGAGCAGTACGTAACATCACTACTATTCTCTAGACAGTGAAGTAGTCTGTGGCTTTGACACTCAAACCTGACAGATACAAACTTTGATTCTGACAAAAAATACTATGTTTTTGACAAAAAAACCAGAGTCCAGTGACCTGGCAGTTTGAGATTTGCATAAGTTGGTGTGTAGTTTTGAGATTGTTTATAGTTGTGAGAAAATGGTGAATTGTTTCATGAATTGTGCAATCAGGAAAAGCTGTAATGAAATGCTCATGCTCAATGATATGAATATTGACTTATAAAGCCACTTGTTGCAATGTCTATTTAACCATTTACTCATCCACTACAATAATATGTCTTAAATTATCTATTAATATTTAGACTCAGTTGACATCCCTAAACTGATTATTATTATTATTATTATTAATCATTATAAACATGACACTAAAGCAAGTTCAATATGAGCATTAGCCACATGACCCCAACACAACAGATCCAATTCATTCCACTTTAAAATTTGAGTCTGCTTTAAAGCAAGTGACCAGTAAGACTGAAGAAACTTACCAGCAAAAAGCGTCTGAAGTTCATTTTTTTCTGATTTCAACAGGTCTCTCTCTTTTGTGAGGTTCATGTTGTTGGTTAGTAGCTGGTTTCTCTCTTTTGTGAGGTTCATGTTGTTGGTTAGTAGCTGGTTTCTCTCTTTTGTGAGATTCATGTTGTTGGTTAGTAGTTGTTCTCTCCCTTCTGTGAGGTTCATATTGTTGATTTGTAGCTGGTCTCTTTCCTCTGTGAGGTTGGTGATCTTAGTTAATATCTGTTGTCTCTCTTGAGTGAAGGTGACACACAGCACTATGACTGCGGTCAGCAGAAGAACACACAGCAGCACCAAACACACCACAGCTGCTCTGGAGCTCCTGATCGTCACACCATCACTTCCTGAAGATGATAGATATAATGTTAGTCTCGTCCGTTCCACATTTCATACGGCTCACATCAACTGAAAACATGCCAACTGTAGACTCATTTTACTCTCTGTCAGATGTTTATTAGTGTAGTTTGTGTTTTACTTAGTACACGATGTAACTACAGAAGAGTCAAGTTTTAAATAGGAAAAATATAGAAACTCTTTGGTCATTTTTGAGCGAGATGCTAACGGTCTAATCAGATTCAATGATCTATGCTAAGCTAAGCTAAAAGTGCTACCGCCAGACCCGGAGATCGGCTGAATGGATTCGAAAACGGTAAAACTCAACTGTTTAACTCAAGGGGAGTTGGAAAATGAACCTATTTTAAAAAATATTGGAGTGTTCCTTTAACATACGAACTTAGTGATCCAACCATCCATCATATAAAAATTAGGATAACTTCGGTGATGGAAGAAAACACCACACTTCTCTTACCTTCCTGGAGTATTCATCCACTGCTCCAAAACTGACTATGTTGCACCTATTAAGTAAAGCTTTTGCAAATGGATTTCTACTAATATAGTGCAAGGAGACATGGGTTTATAAGAAATACTCATAGGAGTACATGACAATGGAAAATGACAAAACTTTATTAACTTGTGATTAGTATCCACATGCCAGAGAGACCGAGGCCCTCTCACAGAATATGTGCAGCGTACCACACACCAATACCAATCTGTACATTCTGGACCGGACTCCTGTCGAATCCACTTTGTGCACTGAAGCAGCTACTCTTCTCCACTGAATGTGAATCACCATGGATTGAAGCCTACCTTTGACCATTCGGTATCCAGCAGAGGAAATTTCTTTTTTAATCTGGGCAACCAATCAATTGAGGTCTTGATCAATGTTACTGTACGTTTTCGTGGAAAACCCAAACTCTTTAATTTGTTTGGGACAGTGACATGAAATGCCCAGAGGTTTTGCAATGTAGCATACAGAAAATTCCATGAAATCAAGATCAACTGGTGTTCTTATGAGAGCTTTTCCATTTTTCTTTTTTTTCTATTCAATTAGCCTGATAATGTACTGAATAAAACGACACAATTTGCTCCTGAACTTGTTTTTAAAAGGGACTGCACCTAGATTGTATATGACGATTCTTGCCGTTATTTTGCACAATTAAAGTTATTTGTTATGTTTAATCTGCAATCATCCTCAGTTGGGGAATTAGATCTAAGTATTATAATGTTCTTTTTTCTGTTTGTTTGGTTGGTTGGGGCCGGGGGACAGTTTGCAGCATTCTATATCTGTGGTTTCTGTTGTATCTTTTACCCAATTGTATATAGAATGCTGCAGCAAACAAATTCATAAGAGGAAAAATGCAAACAATAAACCAACTCTATAGCAGATTGTAAGTGATCAAAGGCTTAGGACGTTCCAGTTCAGTGCATTGCAAGGGTTCCGCCAGTAGTGGGCACTCGTGCAACGTAATCAATGACGTACATCTGAGTAAACGAGACGGAGGGAAGTTTGCGAGTGAAGGGCATAAAAAAATAGACTGGAACGCAGCCAAGGTTTGATGGTGTTGGAATTGCGATCACGTTCTTCCGGCTTTGAAGCAGGGCTTAAAAACGAAAAAAAAAAAATTCAATCGGTTCACTCGGAGCAGAATCGATATTTTAACGTTTCTGTTTCTGCGTTCCTCTGTATTATTATTGTTCTGAAACCGGTTTGAGTACAAAAAATACCGATTAATAACGTTATTTTTTTTACTTTTTATTTGCCTATAATAATAATGATAATATTAAAAAACAGCGTTTTCTTTACTCAAAAAGATAAAAAAACAAACAGAAAGAGATCTGGTATCTTAACCTGCTGCGCTTAGTCACAGCCAATACTAAACAAAAGAAAAAAATCTGTTAACACTTTAAAGACACTAAAGTATTTAAGATATTTAAAAATGTTTGCTGCATTGTTAAAAAAAATGCTCCACGTATAAAATTGCGTTTTGAGAGGGCAAAAAGTCGAGTTGCATTTTATTATTACATTCAGAAATAATGTAGGCTAAAATGCTGGTAAAGCAAAATGTTTACAAACATTATAAACACTGCATATCTATGAACACAGTTTCCTTCTTTCTGCTTTAGGCTATAAAAATGTCAATCCAAAAACAAATTAATTTAAGGTGAAACTGATGCCTACCTTTCACATTCGGCACAAATCCAAATGTTTCCATATTTGCAACATATCTGAATGCTAAAATATTTATTATAGGCTTTGTACTTCACTCGCATCGACGTAAAATATCATCCTTCACATCAGCTATATCAGCACAGTGAGGCCCTGGTCACGCTGAACGCAATAGATTGTACAACTGAGCAGTGTAACTTAAGTTTTTTTTAAACTGTATTTTATTTTGATAATGAACAGGCACACTGCCGCTGGGACTGATGAAGTGGAGAAAGTAACAACAGTTATCAAATGACTTAAATTAATGATATTTTCTCAGGTGGATGCTGGGGTATTATCTATCGGATTGCAACGTATATCCATTTGTTAATTAACATTACACATAGTGCGCATCTAATTAGAGTTAAGCCAGTCGGCGTGGTAGCCAAGGCTCACATAGTCATATGTCAAATCTCATGAGAGCGGGAGATTTTACCTTTTCCATGGGCGGGAGTTGGTGCTCAAATCCCGCGATTTGGTGCATAACAAGAATAATGGAGTTGCATAAACACTAGGCTGCGGAAGTTGGTATTACACAGTGTTTGCTCGTACACAATGTAGGGTATCAGACCGAATCAGACAATCTAAGATTTAGTCAAAAACACAGTTGAAACACGAGGAGCTGAATTCCACGGAGGCCCAAGACACAGGATGTTCGTAAATCAGATTCTGGCACCACAAGCCTGAACCAACTAGCAGCTTTGAGTAGCTCATAGCATTTAAACAAAAGAACACTTATTGACAATTCCAAGGAGATTGTCAATTTTGGGGGCAAGTAATCAAGATTAATGGTCAAAAGAGATGCACGGCGTGACCATCACATGGTAACCAGTGATAACAATCGCGAGCTCTTTGGATTGGCTTCCCCCACCTCGACGACAGAGAACAGACTGAAATTCCTTATGAGAGACCTCTTAACCTCTGGTCTTCATACATTCACATCCATTCACACAATGGCACAGAAACTGCCTTTCCATGCACCTAAATGACACTAAAAGGACTTGTGAGCAACTAATCATTTCTATGCATAACTCCATATTATGTATGTAACCCACATGTGACTATCAGGTTTTAACCATTTATCGTGTATGTATTTTGAATAATTATTGAATAGTTTATAGGTTCCTATTCATGTTTAGTATGTGTGTGTTTCAATCTTCTTGCTTGAAACGTTTCTTCCAATCAATTCTTTGTCAAATGTATCATATTGTTGTTATAGAAATCATGTCCAAAAGTATACTCTGCAAGAGCGTTAAAACTCGGACCATGTGCCTGATGAGATAACATTTTGATTTATGAATTGGGAGGAGAAATATACAACACCCCAGCAAAGACGATATCTAATTGGTCAAAACACCATTTGGGAGGTGTCCAAAAGCCCAGTTTAAATACTCAGGACACCATCAAATCCTTCTCTTCGCTCTTCTACTCTCTTCTCTTCTTTTTGGTCATGGCTTCTAGCCGTGCTTTTCAGTCATCACTTTTTGCGCTCTTTGAGCGTGCTCTGGCTTACACGCCAGCTCCTCCAAAACCATGAGGAGAAACGCCACCTAGTCTCGTCAAACTTTACTTCTATTTCTTTACTTTACATAACCTGCTGCACCGCCCCCACTGTCATTTTGCTTTTTATAGAAATGAAAATTATTTAATTCAGTTATAAAACGTATATACATAAAATTAGTGAATGGTATAAAAAAACAGAATACGGACTTCCTCCAAACGTCCACCATCCTGTTTGTAGGGTGAATGTAGTATATGGATAGTGTCAATTTAAAAAGAAAAAAAAAGCGTGTCAAGCATTAAAAAATGTAAAAACCACTGGCCTAGGATTTTATTCTGTCACGTATAGCATATAGCTAAATAGTTGATCAGTGATACACTCTCTCGCCGACAAAGGTGTTGCCTCCCTCTTTCATTTCATTAACATCTGGTGTTCTAGTCTCCTATGGATATGAAAAATGAAAACATGCTGTCTTTTGACATTTTTTAAATATATTTTTATAAGAATAATTCTTAAGGTATACACTCTCTCAAAACATTACACTGCTCACAAAACAATAAGCAGTAAGTACCAATCAATGAGAGCAATTTTGAAAGCTGATTGGTCAAATATATGTTGAGGACCAATACATAACCTCCAAATATATCGACATAAACCCACGCTCGCTCTGTCTCGTATGCTCATGATCTAATGCACTTATTAATGCTGGATCTTTAAAAACGAATACCAAAATCTGACATTTTCCAGAACAGGATCTGGCTCAATTTAAGCACTGCTTTTATCCAAGATGTGTTAATGCCATTATGAATAGCTATGCAACAGTTTATGGACTGTATGTGATTTAGTAGGTTTTTGAATAAGAATAATTTTTTCCAGAATATCTAGATCAATCAAAAGACACACTTGGATGCACGTTGGTTGTGCCCAAAAAAATTTTTTGTTATTGCAATGTTAAATTTGTTGCAACTTTGCACTTTGATTTTGACAAATATTGTGTGTAATAATAGTCAATGACATCATAATTGTATTGTATCGTTTTGTTTTAAATACCAAATATTTTACTTAAAACATTTCTCATTAGTGTTTATTCAGTTATTTACAATATACATTAGCGTGGAAAAAAGTTTCAATGTAGCTAGCTACTTTTTGGTAGTAACTTAAAGTGTAACTAGTTACATTTTCAGAAGGGTAGCTTGATTGTAGCTTAACTACTTTAATTTATGAGTAGCTTGTAGCTTGATAAGCTACAGTTTCAAGCTACAGTTTCAAGTTCCCCAACACTGGCGATTTATTAATTTTAAAGTATTATCCTGAATCAAATTTATCATATGCCATCTACCATAACTGCTCAATAATTTGAGACTACAGCAAAGAAGATGGACTGTGTGGCCACATGCATTCATATGAACATGACAAAAGAAAAGAAAAACCTTCAAGACAAAGTAAAAAGAGGTGAAGGATGGGGGATACTTTTAGGAACCTGGAGTTGCATCTGCATTTGGGGCACATTCATTGCTTTGATTTCACACAGATACTTCATTGTCCGATCGCTGAGCCATTTAAAACTTTTTCCTCAAAAAGAACAAGAATAGGGTCTCTCATATGCATGACTTTCCATATGTATCAGAAAAATAATTTTATTGTGATACATGTGCAGGTGATTTTGTTTTGTAAACCTCTTTTCACATTCAAAACTTGTCATTTATGTCCAGAACGAGTTTGCCAATGGTTTTTCATGTCTCTATGATATGTGAAACTCCTTTCACACAGAAGACACTTCTCTCTCCACTGAGAAGCCTCCACTGAGTGTTTAAGTGCAAAACTCTTTCCACAGTGATGGTAAAACACATTCTTCTTTGATGTGAATTCTTACATGCTTCTTTAGGTGTTTCCTGTCTGTGAAACTCCTTCCACACTGACGACATATAAAACAGTTCTCTCTTGAGTGAAACCTCATGTGCTGATTAAAGGCTACTTTAAATCTGAAACTCTTTCCACACTGACCGCATACAAAGGGCTTTTCTCCAGTGTGAATTCTTACGTGGGCATTAAGACTTGCTTTTTGAGTGAAGCTTATTCCACACTGTTTGCATTTGAAAGGCTTCTCTCCAGTGTGAATTCTCACGTGGACTGTCAGGTTTCCTTTCCGATTGAAACTTTTTCCACACTGTTGGCAGGTGAATGGGTTTTCTCCGGTGTGAATCCTCATGTGGTTAATAAGGTGTCCTTTTTGACTGAACTTCTTTCCACACTGCTGGCAAGTAAACCGTTTCTCTCCAGTGTGAATTCTCATGTGGATTTTAAGGCTTGCTGATCGATTGAAACTCTCTCCACACTGTTTGCACGTGTAAGGCTTTTCTCCTGTGTGAACTCTCATGTGGACATTAAGGCTTCCTTTACTAGTGTAACACTTTCCACACTGTTGGCAGGTGAAATTACTTCTAGTCTTCTGAGCTTGTTGTCGTGACAAAGTCTTTTCAGTCTGAGAGCAACTAAAAGGTTTTATCCAGTTATGAAAGCATGTTTGTTCCTTTTCTTTCAGTTCTTGATTCTCCTCTTTTGGTGACTTTGGGTCTAAGGTGAAGAAAAGACAAATAAGCCCAGTTTAAAAGCACATGTAAAGCATCAAAACCAATCACATGTATGCTGGATCCTACATGCACTAAGCTGCTCGCAGAAACTCTTCTAAATATTGTTAACTTTTAGCTTTTCATTCAGAAATGAAGCCCATCATAAAACTAGACTTTTATGGCCTACCGAGGTCTGTACCAACCCTAATTAAACACACCTGCCTTTAACTGTCAAGCAATCCTGAAGACTTCTGTTACATTGTTCAGGTGTGTTTGATTAAGTTGTTCATCCTGACATAGACCATCACATTTTCCTGGACAGCTTGTGAATTGTGTTGCAATTTGTGGACATGTAATAGCATGGTTATATCACATCTATCTGACCATTTTGTTTGTGTGAAACGAGAAGTTTCCAACTCAAGTATGCAGTGCCCTCTGCGTCACCTAATGCAGACCTGCCAACCTTGGAAACTATCAGTGAGACGAGATGGGACACAAGGTTTGAGGGGGATTCTTCATATTGTATATTCCTAGATAGCTACTATTATCTACTATGGCTAATGTCAAAATCGTAAGTGCAAAATGCAAGATTTAATGTTAAATATTTTTTAAAGGTTAGTACACACAATTGTGCTATTCCTGTTAGACAGTATTTTAGAGTAAACAGTAGGGATGCAACAATACAGTTAGTCCAAGTCGGAGTGAGAACGAGGTGTGGCGGTGAGGACCCGGGGGAGAGGGGTTATATAAACGGTTATTTTTTTAATGTCGGGAATTTCCCCTGCTTATTAAAAAGTTACGTTCATTACAGTAGCAAACGTCAGATGAACATGATAAACATCAGACGGACACGACTTAGCTCAACATATATATAACAAATGACAAAGTGCTCATTCGGAAATCTGAAGAAAGATTTGTATACACATATACCTTCATTCGCCTTGTAGTCATTATGTAATTTTGTTATAGTGTTTTTATTCATACAGTAGGCTAACTGCAAATGTTTCAACAATGATTTCGTTAACACCATTCATTTTGAAGCAGGTAATGATTTATGGCGAGCTGCGTCACGTTGCACCACGTAACTGTTTTACGTCCAGTGGATACTCTCCAAAATGGCACTACAGGGTGACGCGAAGGAGACGAATTGTTGAATAAAGTCGTTTTTTTTTCTTTCTTTTGTGCACAAAAAGTATTCTCGTAGCTTCGTATAATTGCGGTTGAACCCCTGATGTCACATGGATTATTTTACAGATCTCCTTGCTACGTTTCTGGACTTGGGAACATTTCAATTGCGTTGCTGTCTATGCAAGGTCAGCTCTCGAATTCCATTAAAAATATCTTAATTTGTGTTCCGAAGATGAACGAAGGTCTTACGGGTTTGAAACGACACGAGGGTGAGTAATTAATGACAGAATTTACATTTTTGGGTGAATTAACCCTTTAACCTCATTCTTTTGTCTCGATACATAAAGAAACATTTGCACTGATGGGCAAACACAATGGCCTGATTTTGTAAATGTTACCTATCACACCTGCATTAATACATTGGTTTGTCCAGTTTTATGCTGTCCCATCGCAAAGTCACGTCTTTTTTTGATGCGCATCAAGGAACTTATTCGGTAAAAGTGTTTCCATCATAGTTTATGTGCATGTTTTCTCACCGGATAAGTAATTTATCCTACATAGTTGAGCGCATACGGTTTTTTATGGGCATTTTTAGAATTTATGCGCATCTTGGCATTTTATTTTATGCGATATACCAAAATGCACATAAAAATAGGCTGAGGGAAACATAGCCATTGAGCTGGTGCCTATTACACAAAATAATAGTTTATTTAGGCTATTAACTTTATTTCTACATATTGTGACATGTCATAACAAATGTCCAAATACACCAAGTAAAACCACTTTAATTATGACACTCATCAAATATAGTTAATTTCTGTAGAGCTGGACATTTTAATAAGGATCACATGAGTGAGTTCAGCTTTGAGAATGAAAACCAACCTGTTTGTTCCTCAGTATCCTCATGTTTGATTCTGAAAGTTTCTTCAATCGTCACGTCTTCACTCTCCTCTTTAATAAACTCCATCTTTATAATAGCGAGCCACGTGGATCTCAGCTGATGAAGGAGTTTTTCTGTCTGTTTGAACACTTTGTCCCATTTAATAAAAAGAGAATAATTAATAGAAAGAAAAACAATCAGCTCCCTAGTTCAGTAGTCTGCACACTGGTGAGGGAGTCAGTCAGAGAGAG
>NW_015506072.1:86801-105413 GCF_001515645.1 Sinocyclocheilus grahami
TTTCAAATGCTCTTAATTAGGGTTGCCCCCTAATAGTCGGCTAATTGTTAGTCGACCAAAATTTTATTAGTCACAGAAAAGAAAAAAAATCCACAGGCGAAGTCACGCAGTCCATGACAGACAGATCATTAATGGCTGGTCTATGGCAGAGGTCCCCAACCACCGGGTCATGACCCACTATCGGGCCGTGGAAGAATTGCTACCGGGTCACACGAACGTTCTAGTAAAAATGTGTATAGATATGATGCTTTTATTTATTGCGCGTTAATGATTGTTACAATTATTCTGTGTTTATCGTTGTATGCAATTGATATGGAGTAGCAATTTGACGATTTCATGTTAAATTAGTAAATTAATGATTGCTCTGATCGGTCATATATTAGGGATTAAACGGAGCACAGTTGATCCATGATATGTACAGATGAGACCCCACAGTTCGGAACTATTCTCTAGCCGCTGCACCGCCATATTGGTAATCCCCACTATTCCCATACATTCCATTGAATTAATAGGAAAGCGTACAAATTTAATGAGAAAACATCACCTAACAAGTCAGTGTTTTTAAATCTGAAGTATCCCTGTACATTCTTACAATGCAATCACTAGGCATGTAAGCGGAGGCCAGCGGTAGGTGCTGTGCAGGTAAACCTCACTCCCCTGATCTCAAGAGACGCACTAGCGACTGACGTTAGTGGCTGCAGTTTTTAGCCTCCTTGTTAGTGCGTCCGCCTCCCATGCCGGAGACCCACTCGGAGCGAGAACGAGGTGTGGCGGTGAGGACCCGGGAGAGAGGGGTTACATTGGTGCCGTGACCCAGATGGGAGTGATGCTAAGGGGGGTGAGTTTAACGGAGGCCAGCGGTAGGTGCTGTGCAGGTAAACCTCAATCCCCTGATCTCAAGAGACGCATTAGCGACTTACGCTAGTGGCTGCAGTTTTTAGCCTCCTTGTTAGTGCGTCCGCCTCCCATGCCGGAGTCCCACTCGGAGCGAGAACGAGGTGTGGCAGTGAGGACCCGGGAGAGAGGGGTTACATTGGTGCCGTGACCCAGATGGGAGTGAGGCTAAGGGGGGTGAGTTTAACGGAGGCCAGCGGTAGGTGCTGTGCAGGTAAACCTCAATCCCCTGATCTCAAGAGACGCATTAGCGACTTACGCTAGTGGCTGCAGTTTTTAGCCTCCTTGTTAGTGCGTCCGCCTCCCATGCCGGAGACCCACTCGGAGCGAGAACGAGGTGTGGCGG
Organism: Sinocyclocheilus grahami; assembly: GCF_001515645.1. NCBI lineage: Eukaryota > Metazoa > Chordata > Actinopteri > Cypriniformes > Cyprinidae > Sinocyclocheilus > Sinocyclocheilus grahami. Next base: position 88,042 of record NW_015506072.1, read on the forward strand.
TGAGGACCCGGGAGAGAGGGGTTTCATTGGTGCCGTGACCCGGATGGGAGTGAGGCTAAGGGGGGTGAGTGTAACGGAGGCCAGCGGTAGGTGCTGTGCAGGTAAACCTCAATCCCCTGATCTCAAGAGACGCATTAGCGACTGACGCTAGTGGCTGCAGTTTTTAGCCTCCTTGTTAGTGCGTCCGCCTCCCATGCCGGAGACCCACTCGGAGCGAGAACGAGGTGTGGCGGTGAGGACCCGGGGGAGAGGGGTTACATTGGTGCCGTGACCCTGATGGGAATGAAGTTTAGGGGGGTAAATGTAACGGAATTTAGCGTGCTTGTTAGATCACACGCCTCCCATTCCTGAGATGTCGGTTTAAATCCCAACTGGAATGGTACAAATAGCACTTACCTTATTTATTTGTTGTATATGTGTCAGTTACACTAACTTCGCATAGCATTCCCTGTTGAAAAAACCAGCATATGCTGGTTAGGTATGTTTTGAAGCATGGTTGGTTTAAGCTGGTTCTTAGCTGGTCATGTGCTGGTCCTAAGCAATTAGCTCCTGCTCAGGACCAGCACATGACCAGCTTAAACCAGCTCAAACCAGCAGCCATGCTTCAAAACATACCTAACCACATTTCAATTGCGTTACTGTCTATGCAAGGTCAGCTCTCGGATCCCATCAAAAATATCTTAATTTGTGTTCCGAAGATGAACGAAGGTCTTACGGGTTTGAAACGACACGAGGGGGAGTAATTAATGACAGAATTTACATTTTTGGGTGAACTAACCCTTTAACCTCATTCTTTTGTCTCGATACATAAAGAAACATTTGCACTGATGGGCAAACACAATGGCCTGATTTTGTAAATGTTACCTATCACACCTGGATTAATACATTGGTTTGTGCAGTTTTATGCTGTCCCATCGCAAAGTCACGTCTTTTTTTGATGCGCATTAAGGAACTTATTCGGTAAAAGTGTTTCCATCATAGTTTATGTGCATGTTTTCTCACCGGATAAGTAATTTATCCTACTTAGTTGAGCGCATACGGTTTTTTATGCGCATTTTTAGAATTTATGCGCATCTTGGCATTTTATTTTATGCGATATACCAAAATGCACATAAAAATAGGCTGAGGGAAACATAGCCATTGAGCTGGTGCCTATTACACAAAATAATTGTTTATTTAGGCTATTAACTTTATTTCTACATATTGTGACATGTCATAACAAATGTCCAAATACACCAAGTAAAACCACTTTAATTATGACACTCATCAAATATATTGTTAATTTCTGTAGAGCTGGACATTTTAATAAGGATCAAATGAGTGAGTTCAGCTTTGAGAATAAAAACCAACCTGTTTGTTCCTCAGTATCTTCATGTTTGACTCTGAATGCTTCTTCAATCTTCAGGTCTTCACTCTCCTCTTTAATAAACTCCATCTTTATAATAGCGAGCCACGTGGATCTCAGCTGATGAAGGAGTTTTTCTGTCTGTTTGAACACTTTGTCCCATTTAATAAAAAGAGAATAATTAATAGAAAGAAAAACAATCAGCTCCCTAGTTCAGTAGTCTGCACACTGGTGAGGGAGTCAGTCAGAGAGAGAGTTAATGACCTTAAATCACCTGATGAGACAAAAAATAGCATTCAAATTAATAAAAGGACACATAATATATGAGGTTCTTAATAAAGTTTGTATTTAGTATTTGCTGATTTGTAAATCAGACTTTTATTTAGATTACACTTTCATGAACACATTTTCAGTTGGTTTGTAAAAGTTGTCATGATTGTGTTATTGTTCTCGTTGTTTTGAGCAGCAGTGACTCGTCAGCGAGCGGCAATTCGAAACGGATTCAAGCAACTGATTCAAATGACTCGATAAAGTTTCAAAAAGAAGCTCAGTTTCTCCATCACTACTTGCTAGCGACTGAATTTGTTCATTATAAACTGGTTCACGATGCAGGGAAGTCGCAGCTTTTCAGTTACTCGTGTTCAGATGCACTTTATCCACACAAAATAACCTTCATTAAGATCTCTAGATAAAGCATTACAGTGTTAAACCTTCTCCTTCTGGTTTATGCATCCAAAGTGTTAGCCTGCGTCCCAATGTGCACACTATACATCCTAAATTATACACGATATTAGTCATTTTCAATACTATTTAGGGTGGATAGTATGCACATTGGGATGCAGGGATATAAACTCGGTATAATTCATTTCATAAATAGTTAAAATCACACACCTTTCTTCAGCCAAATCACAGACGCAGGAGCGCGGCGCATCCTTATGACCTCACATCGCCACGCCAAAATAAAAGTTTTGTCCACATGCCAAAGAATAGAATTCATAGAACTTTACATTAGAAAACAAATATCAGATATGGGTTGAATCGCAGAGCTATCAAAAAAACCCAAAGCTATTAATACAATTAATCTTTATTTTTAAAAGCGGTGTGTCTTGTTTCTAAATGTACTGCGAATTGCTCTCAATTCATGATCACCTACAGAGCATTTGTGATATTCTCAGTCAATGAGAAATTCCAGTATCTTGATCTTCATAATTACAAAGGTTTGGAAAGAACTTCTGAAGTCATAAAGCAAGGCTGCCCAAACTCGGTTCTGGAGGGTCGGTGTCCTGCAGAGTTTAGCTCCAACTTGCCTCAACACACCTGCTGGTAAGTTTCTAGTATGCCTAGTAAGAGCTTGATTAGCTGCTTCAGGTGTGTTTAATTGGGGTTGGAGCTAAACTCTGCAGGACACCGGCCCTCCAGGACCGAGTGTGGGCACCTCTGCAATAAACAGATCAAAAATTAAATATGTGGTTGTACAGAGATCTAACTATTTCATTTATTAACCGAAACTCACACATGGCGACCGTTACACAGAATGCAAGAGATTGGCATTTTCTACACTCCTCGCTCTTCACATACTGCCACACTAGTTTTAAGTCATGTTTCCAGTGTTTACGTTATTTTGCTGATTGATCATTTTGAACAGACCCATCTTTCAACATATTTTCACGCTTGAATAGACAAATGCACACAGAGTTATGTCAAAATGTCTGTTTTGGCCAGTATTCATTCACGTAAAACCAGCGGATTGTGTCTTAATTTAAGCTTTCTGTTCAAACAGTCAAAGTCAGTTGTAATCCTTCACAGTCGTGGACATTTAATATAATCCACTCTAACCAAATACAGCTTAAATCTGATTTACAGCCCTAATATTCTGGGGAGAAACTGAGATGCAATAAGATGGATATTTACATTGTCAGGATTCAGTTTCAGTTAATAAATGAAATCGTTAGAATTGAAAGCACGGAAAGCTTTTCAAAAAATATGAATGGTTATAATAGCTTTGGGCTTTTGATAGCCCTGCCATTCATCTCATAATCTGTTATTTATATTTGTTTTCTAATGTAAAATTATATGAATTCTACTCTTCAGCGTGTGGACAAGACTTTTATTTTGGTCTGGAGATGTGACGTCACAGAATGTATAATTGGGTGATAGTCTTCTTATTTAGTAGAAGAATTGAAATAAGGGTTGATAAGGAGACTCGGGTATGCACTTTGTAGAGACAGTAAATAGATAAAAATCTAAATGCAGGAAAATCAATAATATCTAGGGTTGGGGAGCAACTAGGTCTTCATTGAGGAATATATAGTGGGCTCTTATGAGATGTGGTTGTATAGCTTAACTAGACATAGAAGAAGCTCAAGCCTTAAGAATATGCAGTGGAGCACTCAAAACACGTCCAGTCGCAGCTATACAGTTCGAAACTGGGAAGATGCACTGCTGTTGGGCGGTTTTAACATTCACGTTTGCTGTGCTTCTAAACCATACTCTGCAGAAGTACTTTTGACTTTTCTCAGTGGGTTTCTGGTCCAACACATATCCGTGGTCATACCCTTGATTTGATTTTAACCCATGGCTTTTCTATTTCAAACATTGAAATCAGCAGTTATTTTTCTGATCACAGGCCGGTTCTTTGTACCGTCCCTCTTGCGGGCCGAATCCTCAGAAATCCATCGCTCTTACTCAACGTTCTAGGGAAGAACTTTCTGTAGCCAACCGTGAAGTCTGCAACTCATTGGAGTTGGACTCCACTCTGCTTAATCTGGACGCTGATGCACATCTTAAAGGGGTCATGTGATGTTGCTAAAAAGAACATTATTTTGTGTATTTGGTGTAATGCAATGTGTTTATGCGGTTTAAAGTTTAAAAAACACATTATTTTCCACATACTGTACATTATTGTTTCTCCTCTATGCCCCGCCTTTCTGAAATGCGTTGATTTTTACAAAGCTCATCGGTCTGAAAGCGAGGTGTGCTGTGATTGGCCAGCTGTCCAGTGTGTTGTGATTGGCCGAATACCTCAAGCGTGTGACGGAAATGTTACGCCCCTCACCATACATTTATTGTTGGGTTAACTAATTGGTTTTGTGTCGCTCGATCCAGAGCCACTAAACAAAATCTGCCTAAACACAACATGTCAGAATGCTATCAACAATACCATATTATAGTATAATAATCAAATAATAGAAATGTGTGTGTGTGTGTGCGTGTAGAAACCCTTTAAATCACAGTAAACTGTAGTGTATTGTAGTATAATATACCCTATATTTGTAGAAAACTTAGATCAGTATTGGATGAAGTACTTTGTTTATAATTCTATGGTTGTTATATTACCACAGCAACTATAGAATTACCACAACAAATTAATTCAAGTACTTTACTATAGTAAGGTTCAAAAACACAATAGTGTTTACTCTAAGTTACTATAGTATTTTTCCATTGGGAAACACATTAAAGTTCTGTCTCTAAGACAGAATCTCGCCTTCTTTCATTTGTAGCTCTTAATATTTTCAACGCACCATTGGACAACATTTGTTTAAATATGTATTTCACCAATAAGTCGACTCTAAATGTGCATTTGTTGTAGTTTAGACAGCGGCGTGATGACAGGACTTTTATTTTGGTGTTGTGGTGTGACGTCACAAGCCCGCGCCGCGCTCCTGCGTCTGTCGAGATTCGGCTGAAGAAAGGTTTGTGGTGTGTTTTTAAGCATTTGAAAGCGTTTAAATCAATGCGAGACGTTAATGAAATTTCATAATTTTACAAACAACGTAAAATTGTTTCGTTATGGATGAAGTAAACGATGTGATATTTGATCTAACATTAATAAATAAGCGGTATTTTAATGCGTAAACCGCAGGAGTAACAAAGGCTGCGTCTCATTTTGCTCCCTCTGTAGTGAATCAGTTTATACTCACTGATGAGAGAAACATCGCTTTATGAAACACAACAGCTAGGCTAACTAGCTTCCCAAAATGATTCAGTGATTAGTAGCGCAAACACAACAAACAATGCAATTTTTTTTTACAAAAAAAGTAGATATCTATTAATTATAGTAAGTATTAAATGTGCAAATAACAACATTATTAGGGTGCCAACTTCAGAAAAGGAAAATAAGGGACGCTACCTTGTTTATGATACGCTTAACCTTGGCTTAATATTATAGCTATAAAATTGGATTTTTCTGATCATTATGATGTGTTTTGGCTGCTTTCATTTTTAAATTGAATTAAATGCTTATTTCAGAGATGTAATTCCACATTTCAGCTCTAGAGTAATCTCTCTGCTGGTCATCACTCAGAAACATCTGCAACATATTAATTAGCTTACATGGTTATGAAATTTAACTAAAAATAACCGGCAGGGATTGATCTGGGAAGGTTACTAGAATGGTTTTTATTTGGTTCCCAAAAATAACCATAGGGGATCGTTCTGCAGCATATGCTGGTTAGGTATGTTTTGATGCTGGTTTAAGCTGGTCCTTTGCTGGCTTAAGTTGGTCCTTTGCCAGCAGACCAACTTAAACCAGCAAAGGACCAGCTTAAACCAGCAAAGGACCAGCTTAGACCAGCAAAGGACCAGCTTAAACCAGCATAGACCAGCAAAGGACCAGCCTAAACCAGCAAAGGACCAGCATAAACCAGCAAAGGGCCAGCAATGGACCAGCTTAAACCAGCAAAGGACCAGCATAGACCAGCAAAGGACCAGCATAGACCAGCAAAGGACCAGCATAGACCAGCAAAGGACCAGCATAGACTAGCAAAGGACCAGCATAGACTAGCAAAGGACCATCTTAAACCAGCAAAAGGACCATCTTAAACCAGCAAAAGGACCAGCTTAAACCAGCAAAGGACCAGCTTAAACCAGCAAAGGACCAGCTTAAACCAGCAAAGGACCAGCTTAAACCAGCAAAGGACCAGCTTAAACCAGCAAAGGACCAGCTTAAACCAGCAAAGGACCAGCTTAAACCAGCAAAGGACCAGCTTAAACCAGCAAAGGACCAGCTTAAACCAGCAAAGGACCAGCTTAAACCAGCAAAGGACCAGCTTAAACCAGCAAAGGACCAGCTTAAACCAGCAAAGGACCAGCTTAAACCAGCAAAGGACCAGCTTAAACCAGCAAAGGACCAGCTTAAACCAGCAAAGGACCAGCTTAAACCAGCAAAGGACCAGCTTAAACCAGCAAAGGACCAGCTTAAACCAGCAAAGGACCAGCTTAAACCAGCAAAGGACCAGCTTAAACCAGCAAAGGACCAGCTTAAACCAGCAAAGGACCAGCTTAAACCAGCAAAGGACCAGCTTAAACCAGCAAAGGACCAGCTTAAACCAGCAAAGGACCAGCTTAAACCAGCAAAGGACCAGCTTAAACCAGCAAAGGACCAGCTTAAACCAGCAAAGGACCAGCTTAAACCAGCAAAGGACCAGCTTAAACCAGCAAAGGACCAGCTTAAACCAGCAAAGGACCAGCTTAAACCAGCAAAGGACCAGCTTAAACCAGCAAAGGACCAGCTTAAACCAGCAAAGGACCAGCTTAAACCAGCAAAGGACCAGCTTAAACCAGCAAAGGACCAGCTTAAACCAGCAAAGGACCAGCTTAAACCAGCAAAGGACCAGCTTAAACCAGCAAAGGACCAGCTTAAACCAGCAAAGGACCAGCTTAAACCAGCAAAGGACCAGCTTAAACCAGCAAAGGACCAGCTTAAACCAGCAAAGGACCAGCTTAAACCAGCAAAGGACCAGCTTAAACCAGCAAAGGACCAGCTTAAACCAGCAAAGGACCAGCTTAAACCAGCAAAGGACCAGCTTAAACCAGCAAAGGACCAGCTTAAACCAGCAAAGGACCAGCTTAAACCAGCAAAGGACCAGCTTAAACCAGCAAAGGACCAGCTTAAACCAGCAAAGGACCAGCTTAAACCAGCAAAGGACCAGCTTAAACCAGCAAAGGACCAGCTTAAACCAGCAAAGGACCAGCTTAAACCAGCAAAAGGACCAGCATTAACCAGCAAAAGGACCAGCATTAACCAGCATTAACCAGCAAAAGGACCAACTTAAACCAGCTAAAGGACCAGCATAAACCAGCAAAGGACCAGCATAAACCAGCAAAGGACCAGCATAAACCAGCAAAGGACCAGCATAAACCAGCAAAGCACCAGCATAAACCAGCAAAGGACCAACTTAAACCAGCAAAGGACCAACTTAAACCAGCAAAGGACCAACTTAAACCAGCATCCCAGCGTCAAAGCATACCTAACCAGCATATGCTGTTTTTTTTTAACCGGGTTTATTACTGCAAATATGGGGAAAAACTACATTTCATATGGCTTTCCTTAAATACGAGACAATACCGTATCATGGTATTGATACGGAAAGGTTGGCAACCCTAATCTAATACCAAATGCAAAACATGCTGATGTTTTTTGTTTAATTAGGTGATTTAAGGCCATTAACTCTCAGTCTGGTTCACTTAGCAGTGCAGTAACTAGGGTGCAGATTGAGACGCACCCAGAGATTTAGTTTGCATATATTATTGGTTTTCTTAATTATTCTCATCTTAAACAGGATAAAGTGTCCAAACACACAGAAAGACTCCTGCTGAAGCTGAGATCCACGTGACACTATAATAACGATGGCGTTTTTTAAAGAGGAGAGTGACGACATAAGGATTGAAGAAACGTTCAGTCTGAAACCTGAAGATGCTGAGGAACAAACAGGTTGGTTTTCATTCTCAAAGCTAAACTCACTCATTTGATCCTTATTAAAATATCCATCTCTACTGAAATGAATGATATTTCTGAAGAATGTCATACTAGCGTCCTAATTGAAGTTGTTTTATTTGACATGGAGTGGGTCCTCGTGCTGACCAGACAAATACCACACAAAATGTCAAAAGGACTGTTTTTGGCAAGTGACTATATAAATCTTAAAAGAGCTAAAACGTCCTACATGACCGTAAAGAACAAGGAGAAAATGGCATTTGTATCAGATCCACGTGCAACAGATTTTAAAGAGACAGCACTGCTTTTATGCTGTATGCGAGACTTTGTCTCATCCACACAAAGCCAGAGCTTTCCATATCCGCTCTTTTTTTCCCCTCATTCTTCTGTAAACATGGCTTCGTCTCAAGAATAGGGATGGGCATATTTGGCAATTTCTTATTTTGATCATCGATATGTTTCAAAAATGAAAACATGAACGCGTGATTAGATTATGATGCAGCAATGTTATTAAAAAAAAGAAGCATAGGAATTGCTGCCTGAGGTGAAGCTGACGAGTGACTTTATGCCAATAAACTAACGCCTGTTTATGACACATCCTATGATATTAATCAGATAACTTGGATATATAACATAGACATAATATTACAACTTGTTTCTGCACAAAAGGATGCAAAGAGCTCCTGTCGTGATGGGTTTTCATGACAGTGCGCTGAAACACAGGCAAGGAAAGCAAACAGAATTTACTATAAATTTCACATTTTATAAAGTTCCCTTTATAATGCTTATGGCAGATTTGTGCTATATTTCCATCTACATTATCAAGTGATATCTGAAAACGCCTGCACGATTTCAATGCATACGAAAACTATTTTAATTGAAGTATGCCTACTGTTGAACAAATATGACGAAAAAAGCACTGCAGCATTATAATGTCAGTATTTTTTTAAAAGAAACATCTAAAAGCTATGTGAGCATCTCAACTCAGTCAAAATCAGCATGAAACTAAACACTGGTAATATACAGCGCGTTAATTAATTTTAATATCCCAACGCATCCTATATTAGATTAATCAGATAAGTATGTAGCTAACATGCTGTGGCCAGCTAAACAATCTGAGCTCAGGGTGCCGCCCAAAGTCAAGTCAAGTCACCTTTATTTATATAAGTTTGGGAGCCAAATGCGAACAAGCTCTACCTCCTTTAGTGGACTTTGCTATCCTAGGTACTACCAAAAGTCCAGAGTTTTGTGACCTTAGGGAGCGTGATGGATTGTAGCGTGGTAGACGACTAGTTAGGTACGCAGGAGCTAACCCATTAAGGGCCTTATAGGCAAGTAATAATATTTTGTAACTGATACGGAACTTAACAGGTAGCCAGTGCAGAGACTGTAAAATTGGGGTAATATGATCATATTTTCTTGACCTGGTAAGGACTCTAGCCGCTGCATTTTGGACTACCTGTAGCTTGTTTATTGAAGACGCAGGACTGTGTCTGCCAAAAGTGCTGCTATAACCAATCATTTTCATGATCGATCATCGCTGTGATTTCATAAAAGCCTTATTTTTATGCTTTTTTTTTCGTAGCAAAAAAAAAACACTTATTTAACATTTTAATAAACTTTAATAATAACACTTTAGTCTTAAGGGCAGGTTGGCATTCAGAAGTATCAGATGCCTCAGCTTGGATGTGCTGATGAGATTTCTCCCCTCTGTGATTATTTGTCCTGTTTTTGAGAAGACCCTCTCTGAGGGGGCCAATGTTTCAACAAATTGCAACATTTTTTATAACACTAAATTAAAAAATTGCTTACCAACACACAAACCATTCACAATTGCTTAATTGGCCTAAAATAGAAGGCTCCGGTTGAAGAGTCGGTTCTCCCCGACAGGAGTCGGCTCTTCTCGTTCGCTACAAAGAATCGGCTCTTGGAGCCGGCTCGTTCGTGAACGACGCATCACTAAAAGCTAATAGGCTCAGTAGCTTCTGCAGAACAAACGCAAGCATGTAGTCTGCCATTGACATCATCGTTTCACAAATTATACGGATTGGCTGTACACACGAAAATGCAAAGGTGTCGTTTTCAGATTGATCCACTCTGGGGCCTGGTTTTAAAAAATAGCGGTTTCACGCTCCCAAAAAGCCGGATCTGTCTGAACAAAACGTTTCTCTGTGTGGACAGGGCCAAAGTCGGATATTGAGAAAATTCTATTTGAATTGTTCCACTTCCAACTTTAACGAGTTCCAGTGAATCACACGTCGCGTTCACATGTTGCCCACATGATATTGCCACGACACAAAGAGAGTGTTATGTGTTTTTGTATCAATTAGAGCAAAAACAAAGCAAACAAAACAAAATGCTGCCGTTCGTTTTGAAAACAGTTGACAAAAAGAAATTTAAAGGGCGAGTTCACCCAAAAATGAAAATTAGGCTGCGTTTCACTCACCCCCGATGCATCCTAGGTATATATGACTTTCTTCTTTCAGACGAATCCAGTCGGAGTTATATTAAAAATGGTCTTTGATCTTTCAAGCTCTATCGTTGCACTCAGCGGGTGTTGCATTGCTTCTGTCCAAAAGACGTGAAATAATGAATATGGATTTCTTACAAAAACGCATAGATTCGCTACAGGAGGCCTTTGTTCACCCCCTGGAGCCGTGTGAGACACTTTTTAAAAAAATTTTTTTTTTTATGGAAGGGTGCTTTTTATTTCCCGTCTTTTGGACAGAAGCAATGCAACACCCGCTGAGTTCAACGATAGAGCTTGAAAGATCAAAGACCATTTTTAATATAACTACGACTGGATTCGTCTGAAAGAAGAAAGTCATATACACCTAGGATGCATCGGGGGTGAGTAAAACGCAGCCTAATTTTCATTTTGGGGTGAACTAACCCTTTAATGTTAATGTTTTTAAGTTTGACATATGTTAGGGCCACACTATGCTCGCTGGAAGCAGCGATGTCAAATGACGCGCTTCGCTGAGGTCAGGGTTGATCGATTTGCCCCGAGTTCACTTCAAGCCCCGGTTCTGGTAGGTTTTGTCACTCTATGCAAAAACTTGGTGATGCCTCAGTCCACACGTGGTACTCAAATCAAGCAACAACAAAAGACAAGGAATTCAACCAATCAGAGTGCTGGAATGTTTTATCTTGGTTTTGATGTCTGTTGCTTTAAGTCATTAAAGTGCCACTAATCTGTATTTGTCTTTTTTCACTTTAGACCTGATGGTGCTGAAAGAAGAGAGGCAAGAACTGACAACGATAGAAAAGAAAGATCAATATGAGAGACTTGACTTGATGACTGTGGAAACATCTATGCAGTCTGAAGCATCTTCATCACCAAACAAAGTTCAGAAGACCGAATCTGACGGTCGCATCACCTGCCATCTATGTGGAAAGAGTTTAAAACAAAAATATAACCTTCAAATGCACATGATCATTCACACTGGAGAGAAGCCGTTCAAATGCCAAGTGTGTGGAAAGAGATTCCCACGTAGAGAAAACCTTAAACGCCACATGAATAGTCACACTGGAATGAAGCCTTTCATATGCCAACAGTGTGGAGCATGTTTAGCACATAAACAAAGCTTTGAATCCCACATGAAACGTCACACTGGAGAGAAGCCATTCACATGTGATCAGTGTGGAATGAGTTTCATACATAAAGTATCCTTTGATTACCACACGAAGAAAGAATACTCAGGACAGAACGGTTTTACATGTAATCGGTGTGGAGAGAGTTTCAGTTGTAAAGGAAACCTCAAAAATCATACGAGACTTCACACTGGAGAGAATCCTTTTACCTGCAATGTGTGTGGGAATAGCTTCACATATAAAGCACACTTTGATACCCACATGAGAATTCACACTGGAGAGAGGCCTTTTACCTGCAAACTGTGTGGGAAGAGCTTCTCCCGCAACGGATCTCTTAAGATTCACATGGTCGTTCACTCTGGAGAGAAGCCGTTTCCATGTGATCAGTGTGGAAAGTGTTTCAGGCATAAAACAACCCTTGATTCACACATGAAAAGTCACACTGGAGAGAGTCCTCACATCTGCAAATTTTGTGGGAAGAGCTTCTCAAGTAAATCAACCCTTAAAGCCCACACGAGAAATCACACAGGGGAGAAGCCCTTCAACTGCAAACTGTGTGAGAAGAGCTTCACACAAAACGGAAATCTTAAGATTCACATGGCAACTCACACAGGAGAGAAGCCTTTTGTGTGTGCTCAGTGTGGAAAGTGTTATGCACGTGAAACAAACCTTACTTACCACATGAGGATTCACTCAAAAGAGTATAAATGTCATCAGTGTGGACAGAGATTCCCAGACAAGAGACACCTTGGCTGGCATGAAAAAATTCATTCTCGAAAATCGTTCAAGTGCCATGACTGTGGAAAGAGTTTCAGATTTAAAGGAAAATTTACGGAACACATGAGAACCCACACTGGAGAGAAACCCTTCACCTGCACTCACTGTGGAAAGAGTTTCAGTCAGAAAATAAGCCTTCAGGTTCACACGAGGCTTCACACTGGAGAGAAACCTTTCACGTGTCTTCAGTGTAAGAAGAGCTTCACATATAAAAGAGACCTGAACCGTCATTTGCAAACACATTCTGGAAAGAAACGGCAGTGCTCTGCGAGTAGAAAGAGGCTTAGAAAAAGGAGCAGTTTGAAAAATCAAAAGCACGATCGCTCCGTAGGAAGTCCGGAGTTTAATTGCGATCAGTGTAAGAAAACATTTCTTTTGCCATCACACTTACAGATACACCTGAAAAGTCATGCAGATGTGAAACCACATTTGTGTTCTTCGTGTGGAAAGCGTTTTAAATGGCTCAGTAGTTTAAAATGGCACCAGAAAATGCGTATCTGTGTGAAATTGAAGCTACGTTCTCACCGCAGCCGAAAGTGACCCAAATCTGATCATCCACCTTCGTGACCTTTTGCATTCTTCTCCTCTAGATAGACTCTTCTACATTTTAACCGCTGTATATGTGACCGTCTGCTTTGCTATAATTCAATATAATTCAATTTTGGTTTGTCGCAAGACACACCTTTGTGAATATGAAATTCATCTTTGAAACTTTTTACATTCACAAATTTAAAAAATAAACGTCATTATTACAAGTGTCATTATTGTTAGATTAGTTCATTAGTGATGAAACTCAATTATAAAGGCAGAAAATAATGTCATTATCCAGCTTAATCTTTCGTTCTTATCTGAGGGCCTGTTTACACCTGGTCACGTCATGCATTTTCTCTGTTTGGATATCTATCTGATTTTTTAAAACTGTTCCAGTTACACTTGGCCATAAATGTGTCTTCGCAAAATGGATATATCCGATCTTCAGTTCCCGTACTACCGTAGTGACCCGAATATAAGACAATGTTTTTTTCTTGGAAATACATCTGAAAAAACGCGGTGGTCTTATATTTTTGACATGTCAATAATACACCCACAACAATAGGTGGCGCCAAATACACATAAAACCAGTGTGCCATGAAATATGTAATGTAATGCGTGTTGTAAAGATCGCGAGTAAAAACTAAAGAAGCAGAAAAGCTTACAACTGCATGAGTCGTGACTGTCACGTTAGCCTGATGGGACCAAACTCTCTTTGTGATTTTAAAACGTAAAACAGTACCCAGATTTGAAGACTACAGTAAGATTGAACTTCTACTGTTAATAAGATTTTGGTAGGCTACAATAGGGCCTTTCGCACCGCGGGAACCTTTTCATAGTACCAGAACTAATTGTGGAACTACCCACTTTTTGGCGATTTTAGTACCGGACTGCCTTTTTCGAGAACCAAATTAGCTCCTACTCCGGAGCAGGGTCTAACCAGCACAACTGGTACTAATCGTGACGCAAGTAGACATTGATTGGCCAAACGCATATGAAAACGCCCTCACCCGCCATGATTTAAAACACCGTGTAAACATACTGTAAACATTGTGTCAACTTATTTCGCAAGTATGGAGAACAGCGATAGATGGACGGACGCTGAAGTGCAGGCACTTGTAGCAAATGTAGCACGGCCAGTTGTCGTTGGAGATTCTTAGTCCTCCTTTCCGTTCTTTCAATCGCTTTACGTATACGTCGACTTTCCATGTCCATTATTGTGAAACCCACGAGACACAACAAAAACAGCTTCGATCACAGCGTCCTCCATCCTCCTGTTGTTAACGTTGTTCTTCTTTGTTTCTGTTGTTGAACGCCGCGCACAAATGACGTCGCTATCGACCGGCTTACGTCACTTCTTAGTACACACTCTCGGTGCGAATGCAACCCTTTAAATGGTACTGGGAAATGGTTCCCGCAAAATCCTCACAGTACTTTAGTACCGTACATTTAGTTCTGGAACTTAAGCGGTGTGAAAGGCCCTTATTAGATGGATAGCCTAAATGTCCTAATTCAGATGGACTGCCTGTTTTTTTTTATGGTATATAAAAAAGTGTATATATTTTAAATGTGATTGTTGGTACATTTGACCAGTTTTTACCATACTTTCAAAACTAAAATTAAAATAGGAAAAATATGCAATATGAAAATAATTGAAGCCAAAATGTGTTTTACTGAGAAAAAACAAGATTTGGTTTTTAAAAAGCCTTTTCCCAAAAGGTACATCTGGAAAAAGGAGGGTTGTCTTATCAGGGTCGTCTTATATTCGGGCCAATACGGTATATGCAAATTTAACAGATTTCACGACAATGAAAGCAACCGATAAGCGCTGCATTTATTCATCATCAGCTAATTTCAAGATCAAAGACTGCAATAGGAGAGAGCATGGCAACAGCACTAGTAAGATCGTTAAGTCTCGCTACTTATAATGAAGATGATTGTGTTAAGGTGGGCGTACACGGTGCGATTCTGAAGGTCGGAACGTCGTGAGCTCTGGCACATGTCACGATTGAGTTTATCCGAAAATCGACACGACACGAATTTACTATGATTTTACTAACTCTGACATAAGCATTACGTTTCGCGCCATTCATAAAAATATGGATTCTGAGGACGAAATCGTTTTCTTTGTGGCAGGGGGCTTGTGACGTCCAAAAAAAAAAAAAAAAAGAAAAAAAAGGAAATGGCAAAAAAAACAAATAAAAAAATAGAACTGTATAATTAAACAAATTATTATAGACTATATGGTTTTTGTCATCTTCTGATTGGTCAACTTCAGATGGATCGCCAAATCGTCTCGTTCAACCGCACATATGCCACGAATTTAAACCGACAGCATCTGATTTTTTTTGACATGTTTGAAAATTATCGGGAGGACAGGAGGTGCTCGTAATGTCTCGGATCGGCCCGTAATTCTTCTGACACGATACGAGCCGCGACCATGCGAGCATCTGTGATTTTCTCCCGAGAGAAAAAAAATCGCCTGCGAGCTCGTACGACAGCAAAAATCGCACCGTGTACGCCCGCCTTTAAGCATCTGCAACATGGCAGTTTTCGCGTCGGCTTGCTGAAGAGATACTCAGCTACTCATCCGTGATGATGCATGTTGCATTTGTGCGGTCATATCTTACTATAACATATCATAGCCTAAAAAGCTTTTTATTATTTTAACATTTTGGGAGGAGTAAAATTTACATACGTTTTCAACAACCATATGCATTTACACTTGTTCAGTTTTGTCTGGAATGCGGTCCAGACCACCGCCTGAAGTGGTTCGAGCAATCGGATTTAAATCGGTCTCAAAAGCATTTCGGAGTGCATTTACACCAGGTCTTTTCTATCCGATCAGAGAAAACGTATGAGGTGGCCAGGTGTAAACAGGCCCTGACAGTGTCAGTGCAGCCTAATTGATCATTTCTGAATATTACTTGTTTTTTGAACCCCAGCTGAGCAGGCCAAAGGTGACAATGGCAGGGAACAGAAACTAAGGTGATAGTAGTGTAAGAAAAACCTTGAGAAAAAACAGACTTAGTTGGGGGATCAGTTCTCTTCTGGCCTCAATGAACAAACACTGCAATTTAAGATTGAAAGCTGCATCACAAAAAATTGAAAAGCCGTGATAACTGTAGCAATGAACAGAGCAAAATATCTGACAAGCCAATGTCAAAATAGACCTGTGTATTAAGCGATTCAAAGTAAATTCAGAGTAACAGAACTACAGTAGCAACATGTCTGTGTTGACTAAATATATTTAGAAGCTTCTACAGTTGCAGGTAAAACTTACAAATTGTAGTTTTTAAACTAAAGGCAGGGTAGGTGATTTGGTTCAAAAACATTTGTTGTTATGCTGGTTCAAAGTCTCTTCACATCCTGATAGCAATCACTAAGTTTTAGTGGTCTAAATTGATTTGTATATCTATCTGTGGAAGGAATTGGACCACAAAATATTCGTCCAATCAAAATGTTCGGTCTGCAAATTTTGATAGGCTGTCCTGCCTGCCTGTCAAAAATATGTATCTGCAAACCTGTTTGTGCAGAAATGATACATCATCAGCATGTTCCAGCGGGAAAATAAAGATGTTATTATTGTAATATTGTGCGCTTTGTAACATAACTTGTTTAATCTCATATTCACAATAAAATACAAGTATGAATTTGTTGTTGACTGCGTCTTACAAGCTGTTGTTGAAAGTAAACATCTCTGTTTCAGTCTCTGTCAATATAATAGTCGTTACTGCTGACTCACTCAAAAAACAATCTCTTGTTGCCATCTTATGTCAAAGCAATGTAACTAAAATCACAATCACTAACACAGACCATTTCTCAATAGTAAATACTAGAATTAAATTCTACTACTGTTTATATAAAGTAGGGATGCACCGAAATGAAAATTCTTGGCCGAAGCCGAACAAAATGAAACACTGGGCCGAAGGCCGAATACCGAACAGTTTTTCGCATTTTTCCTCCATGTAGGCCTATTTTGCCATTTTTTTCACTATTGCATAAATTAAATAGCCGAAATGTGCTTTTTACTGTTTTGTCCTGCTTTTCAAATAAAAAATAAATTACAAAACAACAATTTAAATTTTTTTACTTAACACTGAACATTTTTTTAACATTCTAGCAGACATTATACCAACAAAGCACAATTTAACTCAAAATTAATAAGTTAGTAAAAAAATAATTTTTGCCCATTTTTGAGACTTGAATCAGGCATGTATTTTTTACTGTACAAATAAAGGCAGCCTGGCTGAGCAGAAGATAATTCTTTTAAAACATTAGAATATATTACAGATCCCGATTTGAACACTATATGTGAATGTTATAATAAATGTATTAATAGAGCTGTTGTAGGGTAATTATTATTATTGTCTTTTTTATTTTATTTTACAGAACAACAGTAAAATTACA
>NW_015506072.1:105929-123753 GCF_001515645.1 Sinocyclocheilus grahami
CCGAACAAAATGAAACACTGGGCCGAAGGCCGAATACCGAACAGTTTTTCGCATTTTTCCTCCATGTAGGCCTATTTTGCCATTTTTTTCACTATTGCATAAATTAAATAGCCGAAATGTGCTTTTTACTGTTTTGTCCTGCTTTTCAAATAAAAAATAAATTACAAAACAACAATTTAAATTTTTTTACTTAACACTGAACATTTTTTTAACATTCTAGCAGACATTATACCAACAAAGCACAATTTAACTCAAAATTAATAAGTTAGTAAAAAAATAATTTTTGCCCATTTTTGAGACTTGAATCAGGCATGTATTTTTTACTGTACAAATAAAGGCAGCCTTGCTGAGCAGAAGATAATTATTTTAAAACGTTAGAATATATTGCAGATCCCAATTTGAACACTATGTGTGAATGTTATAATAAATGCATTAATAGAGCTGTTGTAGGGTAATTATTATTATCATTATTAGTGTCTTACTATTTTATTTTACAGAACAACAGTAAAATTACACTACTATCATTTATGAATGTTGATGGGAGTTGTTGCTTTTCTCGGCTTTTATTTTGGCAGCTTCTTTTTGTTGACAACAGCATGCAGATTTATAAATGATTCTCATTACGGATTTGGGAAGATGTTTGTCGCAAGTATCGCATTGTCACGTGCCTTTAAAAAAAAAATTCACAAAAATGTTACTGATCAACTGACGAGTAACAGTTCAGCGCAGATTTTCCTCGCGCATTGAACTTTGAAGCCTGGCGCCGCGAGCTCGTGCAGCGCTCCCAGAATACATGCAATTCGTGCGTGCATTAGAAAATATAACATTCTGCCGTTTATTTACTAATCGTTTGAGGCCATTTTGCGATTTCAGTCATCATACAGTAGCCTAACCACCAGCATTAGTCACCTCTTCTTCTCATCGGAGACGTCTCTCGCTGTCGGTGCTTCGTGCTTGTAATGATTTCTGAGTCTTTCTCTGATAGCTTTAAATACTTTCACACTGCCGACATGTTTGCTGCATTAGCGCGTGCCTCTATTTGATCGCATTAGTCATTGTTCGGTACCTATTATTCTGCCTTTTCGCTTATTCGGCCGAACACCAAAACATTTTTTTTTTGCTATTTTCGGCCAAATAATTTCGTTTGCCGAACATTCGGTGCATCCCTAATATAAAGTATTATTTCTATTTTTATTTTATACAATAGCCATCATAAAAGTTGACAGCAGTGAGTAGTGCACACACCATGAAAACACACCCGGAGCAGTGGGCAGCCATTTTTGCTGCGGCACCTGGGGAGCAGTTGGGGATTCGGTGTCTTGCTCAAGGGTCTCACCTCAGTCGTTGAGGATGGAAGAGAGCGCTGTTCATTCACTCCCCTCATGCAGAGAAAATCTAATCTAAGTTACTACTTACGATTCGATTTAAAGCTGCAGCCTGTAAGTTTTGCCTCTTTGTCGCCATCTCTGTTTGAAACCTGCAATTGCAGTTATTTGCAGAATTATCAACTTTATGTGGGTTGTGCATCGGCACGGCTCCTCAGCATGAATGAATCTAATGTTTTGATGTGTGGCTGATAGTCACCGCACCGGTGTGGATATTCACTGTACTTTGGAATCATAGATTCTACGTCTTGGAAGAATTTTACCCAAATAACAATTTTCACCAGAAAAGGTCATCTGAATGTGAAAATATCACAAGTAATATGTCTGCCACTTTTGTTCTAACCAACTGAGAAAAGAAAAGCATTACAATACATCGCTCTACCACTGGTGATTAAATCTAATGATCACTTAGCTCATATCACATCAAACCATGTAAATTATTATTGTCTTTGTACTTTGTCACCATTGAAATGTCTTTCTTATCCAGCAGAAAAAAGCCATCTGCATCCATTTTAAACCCCTTCAAAACAGAGTTCACGCCACATTTCAAAAGTCCTGCTGGCATTTATTCTTCTTTTCGCAAGGGCCCGGTTGCATTCTCTTTTTTTCTGTAGCCACAACAAAGTCTGAAGTCTTTTCCTTTTGATTACAGGTGAATCTCCAGTTATCACTAATGATTGTTGTTTGGACCTTTTTGGATTACAATCCGCCATTAAAATAAGTTTAATTATTCTAGCTGCTTTGAGAAAAGGCTGTTAACCTTTGTTCATGTCTGTAATCCTGTAAATACTATGTTGTAGATAAATAATGCTACTGC
The DNA here is from genome assembly GCF_001515645.1 of Sinocyclocheilus grahami. Classification (NCBI taxonomy): domain Eukaryota; kingdom Metazoa; phylum Chordata; class Actinopteri; order Cypriniformes; family Cyprinidae; genus Sinocyclocheilus; species Sinocyclocheilus grahami. Next base: position 108,132 of record NW_015506072.1, read on the forward strand.
AACAAAATTATTACAATAGCCATCAGAAGTTTAAAAAATATATACATAAAGGAATTTTCACAATGGGATGTATTGGTTATACGTAAGTTGTTGCACATCTGTGAGCCTGGAAGGCCTTCGTTTTAAGGTCCCGGTGTTTATATATAGCTTTGCCTTTGGGTTCCACAAGTAGTCGTTCTCTGAATATGTACATTGGAACAGTGTTTGTCTAACATCATCTTGTATCATCTGTCACTGTTAACAAGACAAGTCAGCTAGCTAGCTGTAAGCAAAATCACCTCAAGTTAGCTAAATACCATAAAAAGTATATGGAGCGGTGGTTAAAAATATTTGATGTCTAAATTACAGCCTGGGCACATTAAAGGTGCAGTAAGCGATTTCCTAGAATTGTTGCTGAACACTCGATATTTCAAATCAACCCAAACAAACTTGTGTACATGTTACCATCTGGTCACAGCAGCCTACTCCGAGCCCCGATCGGTGAGGTTTACCTGCACAGCTTACACATCCAGTGCAAGAGTGGATGTCGGTTTATCATAGCAGAAGCGAAGCAAAATAATGATTCACGAAAAATAAAGCTAATATAATGAACTAACGACAAGGAAGCACACAAAAAATAAACACAGTAACGTTAGACCTACACAAGAGTATACAAGCAAGAGTTTGTTGTTGGTCAACTCAAAACACTTAAAACTAACATTACAACGTCGGCGCCGATAGCCTTGTGGGCAGCGCGCCGACATACAGTGCCCATCACGAATCTGGTCTATAAACTTCCGTTCACTCACCACCAGAGGTCACCCGCTCTCCACATGGACTTTCACACTACACAGACTGTTACACATCACCCTGGACCATTTCCCATGCTCCATCGCACTAATCACAAACTCACCTTAAACCAATCACACACAGCTGCTACCAATAACACACACACTATATAAATCAGTCTCACGCCACCATTCAACACTGAGTATTTCCCTGTCTTAGTTTTTAGTTCCTAGTCTTAGTCTAGTCTCGTTGTGTTTCCTGATTTCCTGATTCTTGCCCGCGTATCTTGGATTTACCTTTTGCCTTGCCGTTTCGGACTGTGTTTGCCCCTCGCCTGGACTATTGCTCTCGTTTTCGGATTACCTCTCAAGCTACTCTTTGTCAAGCCCTCTGGATAACGTTCGCTGTCGTCTGACTCAAGCCCGATTTGGATTGCTCTTTTGTCTTGCCTGTGCCATACCTGTTTGCTGTTGTTCGACCCTGCCTGTGTTTTTTGACCATGTTTATTAATAAAAGCTTGCATATGGATCCGCACACCTCTCGTCTCGTCGGCTCCGCTGCGCTATGGGCGTCCCGTGTTCCATTCCTGACTCCAGGACCTTTCCCGATCCTGCCCCCTTCTCTCTCTCCCACTTCGCCTTCCTGTCAATTCTGATCTGTCCTGTCAAAATAAATGCCAAAACAATTAATCTTTAAAAAAAACTAACATTACAGCAACAGTATTTCTTGTTTCAGTGAAACCGCAAAACCAGTTACTCGCGTATGGAGATGAAACAACATAACATTAGAATCAGGTCTCTCCATTAACACGGGTCCTAAAGCTCTTGCCTGATCATAACCCTTCATTTTCCAGTGATATTCCTCTGAGCTTTTCTTTTGTATCATCTAATCTCTCTGTTTCTACAGACATTCTGCAAATCGCCCTCTCCTCCACCATTGTTTGCTGTGGTGCTCGGTCCGACCATCTTTTTAAAAAATTGCTTACTGTACCCTTAAATTGGACAACCTTTAGTATTTTAAGCATTAAGTGAGGTAAATTCCCTATTTTGGGTTGACACATGACAACTTACCAGCGTAAAAAGATAAGTTCATGCTCCTTTTCCTCGCTCCACTGCCGCTAAGAAGCTGCCATCTTGTTTGAATTTTTTCCGACAGCTCCAAGATGGTCACGTGATTCGCGGCTAGCATTCTGATTGGAGGATCTCAAAAAATTGCAGACAACCGATCTAACGGATCCAGATAATTTTTTGCCCATTCTCAATGGGAAAGTAGCCAAGCAACATTGCTTGGAAACATTGCCCGGCAATATTGCTCAAAACGTTTCCCTGTGTATCATCACCTTAAAACCTTCGTTCATCTTCGGAACGCAAATTAAGATATTTCTGATAAAATCCAAGAGCTCTCCGACCCGCCATAGACAGCAAGGGTACTACCACAATCAAGGTCCAGAAACGTAGCAATAAGGTTCAACCGAAATTTTACGAAGCTACGAGAATACTTTGTTTACAAAGAAAACAAAAATGACTTTATTCAACAATTCTTCTGCTCCTCATCCCTTATGCTGTGTCACGCCGCCATTGTGGTGAGTATCCTGATGTATGCGCTTATTCCCGCTTCATACTTTATCGTGGTAGTAACCTTGCTGTCTATGGAGGGTCAGAGAGCCAACACATTAGATGCAGAGAACTGAAAATTAACAGATAAATTGGATTATGGCAAAAATATCAACATCTTCCATTCAAAACCCAGACAACTCCAACTTGTTTAAAAAAATAAAAATAAATAAAGACATCCACCATGCAAGGTAAACCTAAGAGGGGCAGTGTTTAGTGTGACCCGTCCTGACATGATTATATGATATTTGCATTTAATATTTCTGAGCATTTCTCTCCTCTTTGCTTTATTTTTGTTTGCATTTTTCCATGTGGTGGCCTTTCACAGCTGATTGCAATCAGAGTGTGGGATTTTGTCTGTCACCAGATTTAACTCTTTGATTTGGCTTTAGGTTGTGGATTACGGATTTTCCCTTGGATGGCATTGCCGACTGCTCTTTGGCTTTGACTCTCTCCTGCCCCTGACCTTGGTTCTGAACTGTCCCTGGTTTTTCTGTCTACCTGTCTGATCTCCCACCTGTTTGACCTTGCTCTCTGCATTTGCCCTCGGACTGCTTTCTGTTTTTCATTCCTGACTGGTTAACGGACACCCCTTTAGCCGCAGCCCTGTTGGTGGCTCGGGACTCAGCGGCCTGACGGTTTAAAGGTGCAGTAGGACATCTTGGAAAATGCTAACTTCAGCCTGATAGCACTGAAAGCGAACGTCCCACTCTTCCTGCAAATCGCCGTCCCTGAACACACACAGACCAGGGACAACATTACTACAATACACCATGCGTCATTCACCATTGAGAAAACTTTATAGCACAGTTAGTAGAAGTACTACAATACCAGGAAGGAAGGTCAGGTTGTTGATGTTTGCCTACCATTCTCGCCCTGTCTGCATAGCGTTCGTGAATGTGCTGATGACGTATCCTGTCTGCATGAACCGGTGCGCAGAGGTATGTAAATGCATATGTTGACAGGCAGGTAGGAAAGTCAATAAAAATGCTCGGAATGAGCGTTTTGATTGGATGAACATTTTACGCCTTCCACAGAATATATAAAACCTCTAGCGAAGCTCACAGGCATGCCAGCTAGAGATCATGACACATGGTATGTGTTCTACTGTGGCATCTTGCAACAATCTTTTTTTAAATCAACATCACCAAGGCACTGAACCCATCCAAAGAATGTTACAATCAATTATTGTATTATCTTTTCAAATAATAGTAGAACAAATGACCCTTGTGATGTATTGGCAATAGAAATGTGTTGAGCCAGGCGATGTGATTTTCCAAAGGATTGTTACATGTACTCTTTAATGAATTATGGTCGTTACTCTCTATGAGTGCTGATTGATTAGACAACTGGCAGTTGAAACCGTTTGGTACTGGTCACCCTATAATGACAACTTTATTGAAACTAACAGTAAATACATACATAATTTCATTGTAAAATATGATTTTTCAAAAGGCTCTTGATGTCCTGTTGTGTTTTGTCTTTAGTTGTTTTCCGGGTTTATTTAGGAAGTATCACTTATCTCTGTGAGTCTCTTGGATTGGCTTCCTTTGTTTTCCCCTCTTTGTGATTGTCTGTCTGTTTTTGAAATCAACTTTAACATGTAACATATGAGACATGTCACTTTTTCACTATTTTTGGCTAAAAAAAGCTATCACATGCTCTGAGGTGTTTTGGGTTGATGATAGGATGGCATCATGGCATTCTACTGTTCTGTGCGGTGTATATTGATTGTGAGATGGCACTTCGTAATATCATAATCACTGCTTATGCTACTTGTTTCATCTTTTTTGTTTACATGTAATTGTTTTCTCATGTGTATCCTCTGCATCCTTGTGTCTTTCTCTATTGTTTGTCTATGTGTGTGCTTTTTAGTGTAATTTTAAAAGTCTCTTGCTGTTTGTAGTAATCTCTTGTTTTGTGTGAAAAACAGGCTATACAGAAAGCCTCTAAAACGTTTTCCATGTCCACACTGCAAAGCTGTCCAAAGTGCACCCAAAAATGTACAAAGATATCATATCAGGGATGCACACAACTATGACACTACACCCTTGATATGTATTGATGCAAGGAACGGAATCTATGTTACTCAAAAATATGAACATAGTCTGGTTTTCCCAATTCATGTTGTCAAGTCAACAAATCTACTAAATACTGACTGTGAGGTAGAGAACTGTCGCCGATTTATGCCGATTGCTTGGTCTTCTGGAAATCCTGGAAAAGAGTGTGTACACCTTGAAAGAACCAAGACTGCCAAGTCATATGTAAAGCCTGCAGAACTACAGTGTAGCTCACTGAAAGACATGCTGAGCAAAGGTCTAGTGTCCTCAGACACTGTTCAAATGGGAACTCAACAACGCTGCAATCTACCATGGAGTTGATTCGAGTCTTTCCAGTATTTTTTTGGAGACAAAGGATACTCTGAACAGTGGTATTTTATTTTTTTTGCTGTGTTCACAAATAAAACAGACAACACGTGTCAGTTTAGGAGAACAAGAGTGACATTTGATGCAGTGGTAGGACAGTGGAACTGTCAGTGTCAAGGAACTGGAACATCACATCGTTGTGTACATCGAAAGATGGGAGTGTGGTGGATTTTTCAGGAGTCCCCAGGCACCTTATGGCGCTTTTCCACGGCATGGTACGGCACGGTACGGTTCACTTTTGGGGGGTTTTCCACTGGGTACAGTACCTGGTACTTTTTTTAGTACCAACTTGGTTGAGGTTCCAAGTGAACCGTACAGTTACCAAAACGTGATGTGTAAACTCTGCTGATCACGGATTGGCCGGAGAGAATCGTCACTACCTGCGTCACTGAACTTGTGACACAAACACAACAGAACCGCTAGATTTAAATCAGCACAGCCAGCGAAGGATCGAACGCAACTGTTTTGAACGAGCGCACCTTTTTTAACAACCAAAAAGTGGCTGTTTCGTTGTCTGTTGAGGAAGAACAGACGTTCCTCTCGTTGATAGCAGAGGAGCGGATCCAGCGAGAGCTTGATGGGGCGACGCAGAATGAAAAAGGTTTTCAGGAGTCGTGGCAGTAGAGGCGGCGCAACTATAACGAGTTCAACTATAACGAGAAATCAACCGGACTTTTAAGGTTGATATTGAGGTCGTTTGTTGGATTGCATGGGATGCTAGGACTGTACTCTGATGGTAGGATTCCTCATTATATCACATTACAAAATAATAAAATTGTATAAATTGTGGAAGCGCTAAAATAATAAAATTACCATATTTTGATGCAAAAATCGCAAAGTTACACCAAAGTAAACAACCTGTTTTTCATAAAACATTTTTGTTACTGGGTACAGTACCTGGTACTTTTTTTAGTACCAACTTGGTTGAGGTTCCAAGTGAACCGTACAGTTACCAAAACGTGATGTGTAAACTCTGCTGATCACGGATTGGCCGGAGAGAATCGTCACTACCTGCGTCACTGAACTTGTGACACAAACACAACAGAACCGCTAGATTTAAATCAGCACAGCCAGCGAAGGATCGAACGCAACTGTTTTGAACGAGCGCACCTTTTTTAACAACCAAAAAGTGGCTGTTTCGTTGTCTGTTGAGGAAGAACAGACGTTCCTCTCGTTGATAGCAGAGGAGCGGATCCAGCGAGAGCTTGATGGGGCGACGCAGAATGAAAAAGGTTTTCAGGAGTCGTGGCAGTAGAGGCGGCGCAACTATAACGAGTTCAACTATAACGAGAAATCAACCGGACTTTTAAGGTTGATATTGAGGTCGTTTGTTGGATTGCATGGGATGCTAGGACTGTACTCTGATGGTAGGATTCCTCATTATATCACATTACAAAATAATAAAATTGTATAAATTGTGGAAGCGCTAAAATAATAAAATTACCATATTTTGATGCAAAAATCGCAAAGTTACACCAAAGTAAACAACCTGTTTTTCATAAAACATTTTTGTTTTTAGATGGACAGAAACCTCCCCAGCCTACTTTTGGCGGCAAACTGAACATCCCACATGACAGCACTAAAGGTCCTTGCACACTGAGTACGACATTTTCGTACTTGTTTTTTCTTATTGATCATCCTTTCCTATCAAAATGCGTGCAATGGATGCGAAAACGCAGAAAATCGAACCTGATCCGAATTTTTTATGCCGGATGGAAGTTTCGGAGGCAGTGTATAAACGTGATTGACACAACGTGAGGTCGTATTTATTTTTTGAACATGCAAAACTTTCGGGCTCGGTGTGCAATGACCTTAAAGGGGTCCTATTATGCTCTTTTACAAAGTCTTGATTTTGTTTTGGGGGTGTACTAGAACAGGCTCTCATACTCTGTTGTTCGAAAAACACTTTATTTTTCACATATTTTACATTATTACAACATCTCTCTCCCCAGTCTGGCATGAACGGCTCGAATAGTTCCTGTATCAAATGAAGGCCCGCCTTCTGAAATATGAAATGTGCTGTGATTGGATAGCTGGGCCAGCGTGTGTTGTGATTGGTTAGTTGGGCCAGCGTGCGCTGTGATTGGTTCAGCTGGGCCAGCGTGCGCTGTGATTGGTTCAGCTGGGCCAGCGTGCGCTGTGATTGGTTAGCTGGGCCAGCGTACGCTGTGATTGGTTCGATAATTGTGATATCACAAATCCTGGAAAATATGCGTTGTAGTCCAAACGAGTCGTTCGTTGTAGTTTTTGAAAAGTGATTTCTGTTAAATAAAATATCTCCTTTTGAATTGGACTTTGAGCTTTGTAACTTTGCAGATCTTTTTTATGCTCAAACAGCAACATTACAGACTAACTAAAGTTGAAAAAGTGAAAAAGCATAGTAGCCCTCCTTTAAGTCTTCATTTGTAGCACAATTATATGCTATAAAAGACAATGACAAAGGCAGAAAACTCAAGTTTTTTTCCTTTTTAATTTTGTCTTAAATTACGCTGTAAAGTAAAGGAATGAACAGTTTGTTTGTTGTTTTGCAATGTGTGTTTAAAGGAAAAGCTGAAGAACTTATTCACTGGAGGCCGTGATGAAAATCAAACCCTGGCTTGTGTGTCCCGCAGATTTCCAGTGTCAATAAAGGATATCCGCAGTGTTTGCCCACCGGACTTGTTGGGAGAGTCTTTGTTGGCCATGCTATGGTTACACTGATTACTCAAGTGTAAATGAGTAATATTGTTTTGCTATTAACATCTGAAATTAATTGAACTGTGATTAACATAGCTGCTGTGTATGTGAAACGCAAATGCTGTCCTTTGACTTAATACAAAATCAGATTTATATTATTAAGTATTAACAAATATATTGTATTACAGGCAATTAACTATCGAGTAGCCCAGCTGGCTCAAGAGAACATGGTAATAACTTTTAATTTCCTCCCTCTATGACCTTTTTACACCAAGATTTACATAAATATTAATGATACTTTTTTATGTTATAGTATGGTTCTAAGTTAAATAAACTAAAACCCCTATAAACTAAGTAAAAATAGCAGTATTTTAGTGATATGCTGTTTACATATGCAGATAGAGATAGATTCTTTTTACATTTTAAAAAATAGTATTTTCTTTGCAATAGTAGTTAGATGCTATTTATACTACTTAGTGCAAATAGTGCCAGATATCTGCACCGCTATTGTAGTACATTATACTAATACTCTATTAACTGCTAGTTGACATGTAGTTGCAAAGTTACTTACTGTTAATAGAATGTCTAAAGTGGACTATCGAAATAAAGTGTTACCAAAATTAAATTTAGATTTGAGACAATATAGCCCTCCCTACACCTACCCAAAGACTATAGAATACCCAAGACGTGTCACTCGTATTGTTTTGAATGGGGAAAAATGCAACGCTCAATATGGCCGCTCAATCGCTGGAAGCCCCACCTTCTGATTAATAGAGCCAATCGCTAATCGGTAAAGTCAGCTCGTCACTGCAGCTGCCGTTAGAAGTCCCGGTTGCTATAGAAACAGTCAGCGCTCCGAGACGTGCTCTAATGGTGCGTTCAAGTCATGTCGGATAGATCGTATTTACGAGTTGAATGCACATGAACGCCACCACAAAGTTGTTATTACGAGTGGGGAAACTCAAAATTTTCTTTAAGCCCCGAGTTTCTGAGTAGGGGGCGTGTCAATGAGAAACATGGCGGAGTCGATGGATGCAACGTCTGTAGTTGACGGTCAATTATTGTTTAAATTGATCGTTTAGTTGTCCTATAAACTTAAATTGGTCATGTTCTTGTTACGCAGCTAGTTAATGAAATCCAAGTTAAAAAATGCAGACCCTGTTGTATTTTCTTGTAATTTATTAAAAGAAGGTACACCGCCATCTTGTGCCGACTAAACTGACTTGAACGCACCTGACGTCGTAATTACGACTTGTCAACTCATACGTACGAACGTCCCAGGAGGACTTGAACGCAGTATTAGGACTGCGCACTGGCTGATCTAGCCTGAAAAATAGGCTTTTTATAACGCTATTTTGAGCAGAGAAACAACATTTATGACACAGTTGTTGTCAGATTTCTTTGGTGATTTCAAATATGAAATTTAATCGTAAGCTTAGTTAACAGTTTTGAAGAATTTGATGTTTCCCCATTCAAAGAGATAGGAGCTGCACTTGAATGCCCGAGGGGCATTTCAAAGATGGCCGCCAAGTGACGTGACTTGTCTTAAAAGGACTTTGACCTACCCTATTCTTAACCTTAACCTTATTTGAAACTTTTCAATCATTTCCTTCATTTTTATTGAAAATAAATGCCTTTCTGATGTGATATGTGATGTGAAAAGGGAGAAGAATGAGTTCGGCAAAAGGTTCATTCGAACTCCAGTTATTCGTGTCAAAATGTAGCTGTTACGCACTTTGCTACCTATGCCACTAGGGCTTTTATTTTGCAGGCGTCTTTTGTAACCTTGTCTTTTGTCTGACTGTACCACACGTTGGTGGGCGGAGTTAGTGTAAATAGCTTCTGCCAACAAGGCAGGCTTTTTACACTTAGTGTAAATAGACACTGTTTATTATTTGAGACCTTTAGACTTGCAAGAAGAACCTGATTTTCACACGTCACTCTAACACAGAAGGAGGAAACTGTAATCTCCTCAGTTCAGGGAAACTGAAACTTAAGAGTAGTTGCGCGGTTGTGTGTTTGTGTCGCTGTATACTTGTAGTAAAATGGCAGAAGCCAGATTTTCTCAGGATGAGTTCTTGTGTGCAGTGTGTCTGGATCTCCTGAAGGATCCAGTGACCACTTCCTGTGGACACAGTTACTGTAAGATCTGTATTACAGGCTGCTGGGATCAGGAGGATCAGAAGAGAGTCTACAGCTGCCCTCAGTGCAGACAGACCTTCAGCCCAAGACCTGCTTTAGCTAAAAACACCATGCTGGCTGAAGTGGTGGAGAAACTGAAGAAGACTAACCTTCCTGCAGACTGTGACGCTGGAGCTGGAGATGTGCAGTGTGACGTCTGTACTGGAAGAAAATACAAAGCCGTCAAGTCCTGTCTGATGTGTCTGAACTCTTACTGTCAGAATCACCTCGAACAACACGAGAGTTTCTTTAGAGGAAAGAGACACAATTTGACTGAAGCCACTGGACGACTGCAGGAGATGATCTGCCAGAAACATGACAAGCTCCTTGAGGTTTTCTGTCTCACTGACCACAAATATATATGTGTGCTGTGTGCAATAGATGAACATAAAAACCACCACACTGTATCAGCTGCAGCACAGAGGACTGAGAAACAGGTATGAACAAAGAAGTAGTTCACCCAGAAATGAACATTCATCATTTACTTATCCTCATGTTGTTTCAAACTTGCATGACTTCCATAACATAATCCTTTTTTATTTTAGGTATCTATTTATTTATTCATCTTATGACGTGCAAGAGCATGTCGTGTATGAAATAATGTCTGTGTGCGTGTAAATGAACAAACGGATGATTTATATGCTTAATCATCTGTATTTGTATATACATTGTTGTGATCGATTGTGGCTGGAATTTTTTAGAACCTGGTAAGAAAGAATAATCAAATACGGAAAGTTCAAAAGTTACGTTTTTATTTCTAGAAAATATTCACATCTTACTTTAAAGGTGCTGTATGTTATTTTTTGCCTCTTCTAAAGCCCCTAAAAAAACAATGTTTGTAGATATTAAGGAAACATATTACGTTTACATAGCTGTTTATAGCCAGTAATTCTACTCTGAAATGTGCGTTCCGGGGAGGAATGCCTGGGTTTTTGCGGTATCCATTTCAACCGCTAGCTGGGAATATTACATACTGCACCTTTAAATGTACTGTATGGAAAGTAATGTAAAGGTACTGTAATGTCACTGTAAACTTACATCATTTACAGGAGGTATATACTTTAAAATAACTATTTGGTCTTACACTGATCTTCAAATAATGTATCCATCACATTGAATGTTATATGAATATTATTACGATGTAAAATAATGTTTTTCTGTTTTAATATACATTAAAATCCTATTTATTTCTGTGATGCGCAGCTGTTTTTTCAGCATCATTACTCCAGTCTTCAGTGTCACATGATCTTCAGAAATCAGTATAATATGCTGAGCTGTGCTGGAAACTGTTGTGCTGCTTAATGTTTCTTTTTGGAAAATGTGATACTTTTTTCCAGGATTCTTTGATGAATAAAAAGTTAAAAAGAAGAGCATTTATTTAAAATAGAAATCTGTTCTAACAATCAAAAGTTTGGGGTCGGTACATTTTTATTCTTTCTTTCTTTGAAAGAAATTAAAACTTTTATTCAGCGAGGATAAATTGTTAAGTGATAGCAGATTTATATCGTTAGAAAAGATTTATATTTTGAATAAATGCTGTTCTTTTTAACTTTTTAGACTTCAAAGAATCCTGAAAATCGCAGTTTCCAAAAAAATATTTGGCAGCACAACTGTTGCCAACATTGATAATTCTAATAATAAATCAGCATATTAGAATGATTTCTGAAGGATCGTGTGACACTTTAGACTGGAGTAATGGCTGATGGAAATTCAGCTTTGCATCACAGAAATACATTTTATTTTAAAGGATATTAAAGGTGGGGTAAGCGATTTTTCAAAAACGCTTTAGAAAACTGATTCGGGCCGACTAGCAAAACTAATTTGTAGCCAATCAGCAGTAGGGGGCGTGTCTACTCGTGATGTGGAGGAGAGAGAGTTCAGTGCACAGGACTGACATTAGCCGAGCCGAGCGACAGAAAGATAGAGATGGCGGATAAAAAACAAAAGAGGAAAACGTCTGCGGAACAAAAGAAGGCTTAAAGCAATAAGTAGGACACGTGTAAATATCGGACCAGCTTTCCAGCGCTGGAGAGAACTCAAGGAGCGGAAGGCCTGCGATCGGACGCCGAGGTCACTTTGTTTCTTCTCGATAGGTGAGTAACACCGTGTCTGTGCTGCAACAGCTAAAGTCTGTCTAGTACACTGGACGCGACAAAGCAAGTGTTGAAAATCATTTGAAATTTGTGTCAATACGTCATGAATAGAACGCAGCAGCAGTTTTCTGTCGGGGATTTGTCATGCCGCGCCGCATCCAGTGTAGACCATAGATATGTATATATACTGTATATCTATGGTAGACAGCATCACTGATTATAATGAGTTCTACAGTATTTTGTCGCGCCGCGCCACTCGCGTCCGGTGTAGACACGGTGTAACATTGGTTTTGCTTTGTTTCACAGAACTAATCGTTGCCTGGGTTGTGTACGTATGTGTGGGGCGGAGCTATCAAAATAGGGGCGAGTTTGTTTTGATGATTTCAAATGTCAACTTTGGCTACCAGAAATCCCTTACCCCACCTTTAAAATAGAAACCATTATTTTATATTGTAATAACAATTTGCAAGATTACTGTTTTTTTTCTGTATTTTTGCTATTTACTATATAAATGCAGCCTTGATGAGCTTAAGAGACTTAAGTCTTACTAATCCCAAACTTTTGAAAGATAGTGTAAGTTGCCTGCTGAAATTGAAATATATATACATCTTCATGACTAGATAGACACAGGTGAGTTTCTCTTTACTCTTGTTAGACACTCAACCGGAGGTAATGCTGTCAGATCGTCCATCCTTTGAAAAAGTTAACTTTAATGGATTAAACCAGATTGGCCGACCTGTACATGCTCACTCAAATAACAATCGCGGTCCCAGACAGTGAGTGACCTTACATATTCAGGCAAAATCTGATTTTCTTCAGTCATTGTTAAAAAAAATAAAAATAAAACAGCTAACCAAACTTCATAGCTGGCGTTAGCGAAGCAGTCAGAGAAATCTTTCTGCCTCCACCTAAGCTCCGCCCACAGAAAAACGTCACAGCGTTTACAACAACTAGGCACTGATAAAATATGACGACACTTGTACTTGAACTTACCTAACCATGTTAGAACTTTAACCCCTCAGTCTCACCACTTCGCAGATACTGAATTCATATCAGCTTTTCACTTGATGATTTAGTGACAGTATTTCAAGTGAATAGTGAATGTGACATTTCCAGTTATGGTTTGTGCTCCAGAAACAGCTGAAGGAGACGCAGAGGAGGTTCCAGCAGAGAATCCAGCAGAGAGAGAAAGATCTTCAGCAGCTGAGAGAGGCTGTGGAGTCTCAGAAGGTGAGTCTGGAGAAGAAGAGAAGTTTGTCTCCGTCTCAGTTCAGACTCACTGAAGCCTGACTCACTGTGTGTCCTAACAGCGCTCTGCACAGACAGCAGTGGAGGACAGTGAGAGGATCTTTACTGAGCTCATCCGCTCCATTGAGAGAAGCCGCTCTGAGCTGATACGGCTGATCAGAGATCAGGAGAAGACTGCAGTGAGTCGAGCTGAAGGACGACTGGAGCGACTGGAGCAGGAGATCAATGATCTGAGGAGGAGAGACGCTGAGCTGGAGCAGCTGGAGCACACACAGGATCACAGCCAGTTCCTGCAGGTAACACAGATCTAGAAGAACAGCAGGATCATAGTGGACATGAGCAACCCTTATGAAACAAAAATATATGGACCACAAAACCAGTCTTAGGTCGCTTGGGTAAATTTGTAGCAATAGCCAAAAAAACATTGTATGGGAGACCAAAGGCGATACCTTTTTAAAGGGTAATTATGGTCAAATGTTTCTAAAATGTTTACGTTCCGAGGCAGATTGCCGGCAACAGCCATTTTAGGATAGTTTGTGGCTTGATCTTAGTGACTTAAAAGTCCTCTTCACTACTCCTAACTTTACACAGTTTTAGGAGCTAATTTTAGCGCTAAAACGCTTTGTGAAATACTCTTTTAGGAGTCCTAAATTTAGGACTGACACGCCCATTATTTTTAAGATTTTCTCCTAAATCGGTGAGTTATGAGCTACATTTGGCTTTAAGATGTTTTGTGAATACTGGCCCAGATTTTTTTTATTTTTATTGATCAGTCTTTAACTACCATTTGTAACAAATTTCAATATGTATAACTGCCTATAATTGTGCAGCCTGTTCATTATTAAAATAAAATAGTCAACCAAACGTAAAACATTGCACTGCTCGATCTGAATAGTCGTTTTGCATGACCACCGCCTCACCATGCTGTTATTATTTGTCACATGAACTGCTCAGAGATTTATAAATTGCAGATCCAAGTGCAGCGTTTATTGAAAACAGGGCAAAATCCAAGTACACGGTTCAAGAACAGGCAGAAGGTCCAAACCAGTAAGTCCAAAAGATGAACAACTCCAGAGGGCAAGGCAAAAGGATCATCCACAAAACGGGCCCGTTCTCCGTACATCGCTAACTCAGTTAGCTGGATGTGATTGTTGATGATTTGGCCTGATCTTGGATAGTTTGGTTCTTCGAAGCTTATTCCGGAGTTGCTGTCATAGCAACAGGTCCGTGAGCTTAAACCTGCTCGGGAGCAGCTTATTTCATGTAAACAGGATTAGATCGCATCTTTTTAAGCAGAATTGATACTTAAAATTTGTCCCAGCCACTGCTACTTTGTTACAAGAGTATCCTACTGATCCAGGGATAATAATTTACAATAATAATCATTTAAAAATTAATTTAAAATAATTTAATAATGTTGTGTAGTCTATAATACTACAGTATAGACACAGCCAGTTTTACTCACTGAAAGATTTATTCATGATAAAATAATAACTTTAGAAATGTATTGGAGTCTTAAACACATGCTACACAGATAATGTAGAGTCGTGCATTAATGTGAGTGCTGGCAGATATTATGGGAGGGGCTTGATGGAGCGCAGAAGACACAGATAACGTGATCTTGACCCTTAAGAAACTTTAATTAATGCTGTCACGTAACAAATCTGCTTCAAAGATCAAATTTAAGAAGAACCAAATTAGCCAGAGATCAGTTATCACGATTAGAAGATCTGTAATCTTTCAAATAGTGATGGGCGTGTTCGAAACACGGCTTCACGAAGCGTCGAAACATTTGCATTGTTTCAAATCAGTGTTTCGGAGCACGTATCAAACCGGCCGGGTTTCGTGATTTTAGCAAACGAAGCTTCGTTACGTCACACTGTTTCGAAACTCCGATGGTTCACCACTAGGGGGTGTTGATCTCAAAGTGAACCCATGAACCACTTCTGGTTGCCCAGTTAACTGTGACATGAAATCCCACGAAATTTTACTATAAAAATAAAGAATTCAGAGCCAGATGTTGTGGGTTATTGAGTATTGGAGAGCTATATTATTTGAGAAACCCATTTCCTTAATTTCATAGGGCCAAAATTTGGACAAAATGTTGTTATAAAAGATGACTGTAGCACTATGACTTGAAGACTTGAAGGTTTAGAAAATGCTGTACTTTATTATTATTATTATTATAAACTAGGCTACATTAAAAAAAACATTATTCTATATACTTTTTCAAATCAAACTGGTTTCCGAATGTTAATACAGAAGGAATGCAGGAACAGAAATGTTAAAAATACTGATTCTGCTTGGAGTGAACAAATTTATTTATATATATATACACACACACAATATATGTCCTTGCAATGGACCTAACTATATATTAGGAGTGGAATGGTACACAGATGTCACAGTTCGGTACATATCTCGGTTCGGTGGTCACGGTTCGGTACGGTTTCGGTACACCGGGGGGACAAATCTACTATGCTCGGTTTCTTTTCATTTATTTTGAACAGACAGTAGTACAAATTTAAAAAAAATCCACCTAGATATGAAAATACTATATATATATATATATATATATATATATATATATAAAATCTGCAATACATATATATATACA
>NW_015506072.1:124048-134048 GCF_001515645.1 Sinocyclocheilus grahami
TAATAATGTTGTGTAGTCTATAATACTACAGTATAGACACAGCCAGTTTTACTCACTGAAAGATTTATTCATGATAAAATAATAACTTTATAATTGTATTGGAGTCTTACACACATGCTACACAGATAATGTAGAGTCGTGCATTAATGTGAGTGCTGGCAGATATTATGGGAGGGGCTTGATGGAGCGCAGAAGACACAGATAACGTGATCTTGACCCTTAAGAAACTTTAATTAATGCTGTCACGTAACAAATCTGCTTCAAAGATCAAATTTAAGAAGAACCAAATTAGCCAGAGATCAGTTATCACGATTAGAAGATCTGTAATCTTTCAAATAGTGATGGGCGTGTTCGAAACACGGCTTCACGAAGCGTCGAAACATTTGCATTGTTTCAAATCAGTGTTTCGGAGCACGTATCAAACCGGCCGGGTTTCGTGATTTTAGCAAACGAAGCTTCGTTACGTCACACTGTTTCGAAACTCCGATGGTTCACCACTAGGGGGTGTTGATCTCAAAGTGAACCCATGAACCACTTCTGGTTGCCCAGTTAACTGTGACATGAAATCCCACGAAATTTTACTATAAAAATAAAGAATTCAGAGCCAGATGTTGTGGGTTATTGAGTATTGGAGAACTATATTATTTGAGAAAGAGCATATTACAATGAGTGGCATTATATAATTAATTTAGTTAATTGTGTGTTAAGGGTTTGATTATACTTAAATAAAACACATAACACAAGCACTAATATTTAATAGTATTTAAGTGTTTATTATTTATTTTTTGAAATGGTTTCAAAAATATCTTGAAAAAATAGCTACTTTCATTTATTTAAACCCATTTCCTTTTTCCTTTAATTTCATAGGGCCAAAATTTGGACAAAATGTTGTTATAAAAGATGACTGTAGCACTATGACTTGAAGGTTTTTGAATAAAGAAAATGCTGTACTTTATTATTATTATTATTATAAACTAGGCTACATTAAAAAAAACATTATTCTATATACTTTTTCAAATCAAACTGGTTTCCGAATGTTAATACAGAAGGAATGCAGGAACAGAAATGTTAAAAATACTGATTCTGCTTGGAGTGAACAAATTTATTTATATATATATATATATACTCACACACACAATATATGTCCTTGCAATGGACCTAACTATATATTAGGAGTGGAATGGTACACAGATGTCACAGTTCGGTACATATCTCGGATCGGTGGTC
The DNA here is from genome assembly GCF_001515645.1 of Sinocyclocheilus grahami. NCBI lineage: Eukaryota > Metazoa > Chordata > Actinopteri > Cypriniformes > Cyprinidae > Sinocyclocheilus > Sinocyclocheilus grahami. The sequence continues at coordinate 125,276 of NW_015506072.1, forward strand.
ACGGTTCGGTACGGTTTCAGTACACCGGGGGGACAAATCTACTATGCTCGGTTTCTTTTCATTTATTTTGAACAGACAGTAGTACAAATTTAAAAAAAATCCACCTAGATATGAAAATACTATATATATATATATATATATATATATATATATATAAAATCTGCAATACATATATATATACACCTATTTGTTTTCTTTATTTTACAAAAGCACAATGTTTTGTTTTCATTGTGAGTGTACACAAATGAAAGCAGACCTTTATACAGTGATGCATTATTAATAAGACAATTTTCTTTTCTTTTTCTTTTTGTTTTAAAGTGCGCCACTCATGGCATTCGCTGTTCTTCTGCTGGCGGCCGGTTATCAAACAGCGTTGCATTGCTGCGGGCGCCCCCTTCTGGATTGGGGGTGAATTGCCTGTATTCGTTGTAAGGCCTCATGCACAGAACCGAGATGTCCGTACCGTGACGGTTCGGTATGAATACATATATACAGTATATATTGTCCCACTACGGTGTGAATAAAGAGTGCTCGAAGACGACGATGAAGAAGAATTTACAATAAACGTTAATTATTCCACAACAAGGGGTCGATTCAGACAGGGCAGGAGAACACACGAGGTAGCGTAGTCACATTCACAAATAATACCGGATAAAGAAGAACTGAACGGTGTGTGTGTATTACTCTCATGAAAATTGGAGGAAAGGTTAAGGCTCTTTAATATGTACCTCCCCCTTTTTCAGTGGACCATAAGTAATTGGACAATTGACTCAAAAGCTGTTCCGTGGACAGGCGTTGGCTATTCTTTCGTTATTTCTACATCAATTAAGTTGATTCTAAGTGTGCCATTTGCATTTGGAAGTATATATGTGACTGTGTCCTAAGGGTCCTTGTGAAGTTTTAAGAAAATTATAAATAATGGTAAATCTACTTGTAGCATACTGCTTTTGTTGAGCAAATCTATCCTGCAACGTGACACCATTGATGTTCTTGACCCGTTAAATGGACATTTATGGTATTTATGTTCTTAGCAGATATTTGATCATCTAAACTGTTTCCTAGAACTTCACATATAGTGTAAGTGGCAATTACTAGAATTTGTAGCTCTAATGTAATATAATAACTATGAGAAGATACTGTGAAAGTGCTGGATTGAGGCGAGTTACTAATGATAAGCCAACAAAAGCCACACAAATCTGATAGTAATGCAGGTTATTGGGTGAAGTGTGGAGCTCATGGGTTTTGATTTCTGTTCTCTGTAGAGATTTAAGTCCGTCTCAGCACCTCCTGAATCTACAGATGAACCCATCGTTCCTTTCAGCTCTCTCTTCTCTTTTGATGGTGTGAGAGAATCTGTCCGTCAGCTGAGAGACAAACTGGAGGATTTCTGCAAAGAGGAGCTCAAGAAGCTCTCAGACACAGGTATAGTCCTGCTCTGAGAAATGAGTCCTCCAGCATCTCATATCGTTTAGAACCTCATATTAGAAATGTCTTAGGAATGGATGCAGGATCATGAGAATCACACTGTTCATGTCTGTTGATTTCCACAGTCGCTTCCACCAACATTGTTCCCAGGACCAGGAACGACTTCCTACAGTGTAAGTCAGTAAGGAAACAATCATAAAAACTCCCTGTATTCACATTCTACATCCAATGATAGATGCCTGGTACTGAGACACTGATGATATTAAACAGAGGTCATGAAGGTTTCAGCTACATTAAAAGATCAGATTCATAATTCCTTATTCTTTCTTTTTTTTTCTCTTCATCAGATTCCCGTCAGCTCACACTGGATACAAGCTCAGTGAATAAATACCTCTGTCTGTCTGAGAGGAACAGAGTGATTACATGCACTGACACAGAGCAGCTTTATTGTAATCATCCAGACAGATTTGAAGTGTCTCAGGTGTTGTGCAGAGAGAGAGTGTGTGGACGCTGTTACTGGGAGATTGAGTGGAGAGGTGTTGAGGTGTTTATATCAGTGTCATATAAGAGCATCAGCAGGAAGGGTGATGAGTGTGTGTTTGGATTTAATGATCAGTCCTGGCGTTTGTGCTGCTCTAAATCCAGTTACACATTCACACACAATAAGACAGAGACTGTTCTCCCTGTGAAGCCCATCAGCAGGAGAACAGGAGTGTATGGTGATAATGTCAGTAGAATAGGAGTGTATGTGGATCACAGTGCAGGAACTCTGTCCTTCTACAGCGTCTCTCACACAATGAGCCTCATCCACACAGTCCAGACCACATTCACTCAGCCGCTCTATCCTGGGTTTAGGGTTTATTATAAATCGTCAGTGAAACTGTGTTGATGAATCAGAATGCGTTAAACCTGCTCGGTTTAAAACATCTAGGAGCTCACATCCGCTATTTGAACACAAGGCTCTCCAGATGTAGGTGTCAAGTCTGTTCTGTGTTTTCACTGGTTTTAGGCTACGTCCACACGAATCCAGAGCTCTCCCTATCCAATCTTTTTTTTTTCCTCGTTTCAAGAAATATCTGCGTCCACACGAAACCACAAAACTGACACAAAACGATGTAGTATACATGCCAGACTAGACTTAGACTGCGATATATCACGGTAATGAATATGCACGATATTGTTATCGCGGGCACTTCTAAATACCGTGAATAATTATATATTGCAAATTATTCCGAATTTGGAATGCATTTTAAGAATACTTTTCCCATCCACTGGTCAAAATGCACAACACCGCTGTATGCTGCATGAAAGACGCGTGCGCACTCTGATGTAAACAAGCGCGGACGAGAAGCACATGGCGGACGCTCTGGATGAAAGCGCACTTTCACTCTCTGACAGCAGATGAAGCTAAACTGCAGAAATAATAACAATAATAATAATAATAATTAGGGGGCGCTAGTGAGCATACAATGGAGTAAGTCGTGTTGAACTTAGCTCCTGTCCAGCTTTTGCTAAAATTATTATTTTATAGCACATGTTTATGGTGGACATTGTTTCCTAATACCTGTGAGACCCCTCTGAATAACGAGTACCTGTGTCGTTTACTCAAATGGCGACTAAGTTGCGTAAATATAAATACAGCGGCCCTGCGAACACTAGGCCAGAGACGTCCTCGACTCAAGCTTCCGCCGCCTCCGGCGATCTGCCTCCTATTTCGGAACTAGAATCAACGATGGACACGGAGAGCTGGAAAGCAGAGAGGACATCTCGGTCATTATCAGGGCGGAACTCAAAAACGCTCTCTCTGAAGACTTTAGTTTCCTTAAGAACGAGCTAAAAGAAGTTAAATCGGAAATTGCAAACAACACGGCGGCGATCCATTCTGAAATGGACAACATGAAGGCCGCTATCAGTGATGTGGAGGGAGGCTTGTCAACATGGTCGGATGAGATCACTTCATTACAGACTACAGTTGCAGAACTGGCTAGTTTGAAGGAAAAGAACGATGATCTGGAAGGCAGGATGCGGAGGTGTAACATACGCATCGTGGGGGTTCCAGAAGAGACCGGTTCGAGCTCTACCGCTGCAGTCTCTATGATGCTGAAGGAAGTTTTAAACTTGGAGAAAGATATTCTGGTCGACCGCTCACACAGAGGCCTAACGCCTAAACGGAAAGCCCCGGGGAATTGTCGCTAAACTCCACTATTACCAGGACTGCGCTGAAGTTCTGCGCCGAGCCCGAGAACAAGGTCCACTCTGATACAGAGGCGAGCCGATAGCAATCTTTCCAGATTACACTGCGAATGTTGCCAGAGCTCGGGCCGCTTTCAACGATGTCCGAAATCTGCTCCGAGGCCGACGTGATGTTCGCTACGGGATAATGTTCCCAGCTCGACTTCGAATCTCTTACAAGGGAGATAACAAGGAATTCTTGGACTCGGAGAAAGCAATGTTTTATGTGAAGTCGACGATTCAAGGTGAGGAAACGGCAAAGTGAATCTTAACATCCCATTCTACTTTTTTTTCTGGACTTTGCTTTTTTGTCCCCTGGACTTTGACAGAGTCAATTGCATTAAAGTTACAAGACTCCTTCCAATTTATTGCTCCGATACAGCTTTGTTCTCACGTTAAAGAACCATCAGCACACATTTTAGTCTTCCTCCTTTTTGGATGCTGAGAACACATAGATGTCAATCATTAAGTTATAAGAGACATTGGGACTTTTGTGCTTAACTAAACGGCAGTGTTTAAGTATGGTCAATTGGCGTTCTTATGGATGTATGCATATCACATTCATAATGTTCCACTGATGTTGCTCACTGTTATAATGTGAAGCGCTTTTTTATTTTTTTCTTCGTAATAGGCTGGACAGAAGCTGGTTTATAGGACACTAAAGTGGTTCTCCCTTGCCATATTACAATGGGTGTTATAGCCACCAGGTTCATTTAGGTGGCGGGGGTTGGGGTCCTATCAGACACAATTTGTTTAAAGGTTTTTTTCTTATTTTGTTTTTCTTATTTAAAATGTAATTGTATCGAATTATGGGGTTGTGTTCTCAGTGTTTCGCTCATTAAGTCCCCTAATGGCTAACACCAGTCCAATGGGAAATGCAGGGCGCACGATCAACTTTGTTAGTTGGAACGTTAAATCTTTAAATCATCCTGTGAAACGGAAAAAGGTACTCTTACACCTTGACTATCTGAAGGCTGACATAGCGTTTCTCCAGGAGACTCATCTCCAGGTGGCAGACCAGACTAGACTAACAGGTGGTTGGATAGGGCAATCATTTCATTCTAGTTTTAGCTCCAAGACGAGGGGGGCAGCAATCATAATACGTAAGAATACACCATTCGTAATGTCTAATATAGACCCAGATCCATTGGGGCGCTATATCATTGTGATGGGAAGATTGTATGGACTTCCCGTTATTTTAATGAATATTTACGCCCCAAACTGGGATGATAATACTTTCTTTACTCACACTTTCTCCCGAATTTCCAATATAGACACCCACCACCTCATTTTTAGGGGGGGATATAAACTGCGTCCTTTCTCTCAAATTAGATCGGAGTTCATCTAAAGTGTGCCCTGAATCCAAGTCATCCCAAACAGTTAATCTTTTTCTTCAGACATATGGTTTGACTGATATTTGGCGGTTCAGAAACCCTGCCTCTAGGGGTTATTCCTTCTTTTCCCCAGTTCATAACTCGTTTTCACGAATTGATTATTTTTTTATTGATGATAAAATTCTTCATATGGTTTCTGACTGTGAATATCAAGCCATAGTCATATCGGACCATGCCCCCTTGAAAATGAAGCTATGCATTCCAGGCGTTAATCCTGGATACCGCCCCTGGAGGTTCAACCCCCTCCTTCTTTCAGATGAAGTTTTTGTGAATTTTATTAAATCAGAGATCGATTTCTTTCTATCTCACAATAAGACTCCGGGGATGTCTTTTCGAACAATCTGGGAATCATTGAAAGCATATTTGCGGGGACAGATCATTTCATATGGTTCAATGCAAAGGAAGACCACTACCGAACGTCTAAGGCAGCTGACGGATGATATTTTGAAATTAGATATTAGATACAGTCATTCACCATCCGAAGAGATACTTAAACAGCGTCTGATGCTTAAGACGAAGTTTGATCTCCTCTCAACACGTCAAGCAGGAAACCTTATACTAAAATCTAGACACATTTCTTATGAATATGGGGAGAGGGCTGGAAAAATCTTAGCACATCAGCTGCGTCAGGAGACTGCTAATCAGTATATATTGGAGATTAGTGATGAACATGGTCAAAAACATATAGATCATATGGAGATCAATTCATGTTTTCGTCGCTATTACGCTGCCCTTTACACTTCAGAACCACCCGATGATAAATCTGCCCTAGACAAATTCTTTCATAGTTTGGATATTCCCAGGTTGGATCCAGATCTGGCCTCTGACCTAGAAAAAGACATTTCGGTAGATGAGATCACAGACACAATTAGAAGTATGCAATGCGGCAAATCACCAGGGCCAGATGGCTTCCCATCTGAGTTCTTTAAACAATTTTCAGATACACTTGCACCTCTGCTTCTCACTGCATTTAAAGAATCTTTGTCCTTAAACTCTCTCCCCCCAACTATGCGTGAAGCAACTATTTCTCTTATTTTGAAGAAAGATAAGAATCCCTCTCAGTGTAGCTCCTACCGCCCGATCTCCCTTTTAAACTCGGATGTTAAGATTCTTGCGAAACTACTAGCACGACGTCTTGAGGCGTTCGTTCCTTTCATTATTTCATCAGATCAGACTGGATTCATAAAGAATCGGTACTCTTTTTTTAATGTTAGGAGGCTTTTAAATATTATTTATAGTCCCTCCCCACCCGACATACCAGAGATTCTGATATCGCTTGATGCTGAAAAAGCTTTTGATCGGGTGGAGTGGGACTACCTTTTCTGCACTTTAGGTAAATTTGGATTTGGTCCTAATTTTATATCATGGGTTAAAATCCTCTATTCCTCCCCAATGGCTGCGGTCCGCACCAACAATAATCGATCTGCCCTATTTAGTCTACACAGGGTGTCCGCGGGTCCTTAAAAAGTCTTAAAATGTCTTAAATAACGTTTTCCTAATATAAGGCCTTAAAAAGTCTTAAAATGTCTTAAATTTGGATTCGATGGGTCTTAAATATTTTTGGTCTAATTACCGCTAAAATATCTTCAGTCTGATGGACCTAATGACTTTACAATCATTGGACAGACCGAAGATTTTTTCTTCCCCGCGGTAAGTTACTGCTTCATCAGAGAGAACTGCAGTACGTTAGCAGAATAAAGAATACAAGCTCGCGCCGAGGCTCACTCTGTTTGTCTCGAGACTGCAGAACAAATGAGCGTGACCGCACACATGAACTCAGAAGAAACACACCGAGGTAAAAATTCTAAATGTTTAGTTTATTCATAACATGATATAGTTAAATAACACCATGACAAGTGAGCTATTTTGCTCAATATCCTCACGACGCAACGTAACATTCCCGAATGAATCAAGCGTTTAAATGATTAGGTTCAGTCGCAATGACTCGTTTAACAGTGACTTACTGCCACCTACTGGCGGTTTTAATTTCACATTTAAAGTATCTTAATTTTTTTACTGACGGTTTTCCCTCATATCCTCCCACATCTCTATTAGACTCTATTTTTAAGATAGGACAAGACTTAAAACTAACCATAGGTAAAATTGATAAGCTCCTCAATCAGCATAGCCTGGCAAATTTAGACCATCTGAAGAATGAATGGGAGGAAGATTTGGATGAACAAATCCCGGAAACAATTTGGCAGAAAATTATTAAACATATCTACTCATCATCTATATGTCAACGTCATGTGGTTATACAATTCAAGGTGGTACACCGACTACATTGGTCAAAGGTTAGGTTATCTATCCTCTTTCGCCGCTTCCACTTTTTTTCAGCACACACAGCTAAAGTGTGATTTATCGTGCTCTTTTTGTTTACCACTAGCGCATGCTGATGACGCTATATTCTTCTATAGTAACGCGTGTCGTAGTGTACGAGTCAATAGGTGTCATCATCGTACAGTCATCGTAGCCACGTTTATTAGATCCATGCCGCACAGTGTGATGTGCACTGATCTTATAGGATTGCTAAAATCGTGCAGTGTGTTTTTTGGGCTTTAGAAGGTCCTTCATCCTTCCGCATCAGTCTCATCCATGCTTTCCTCAATTTGTGTTGTGTCAGGAAATCGTGAAAACTGAGGCAGTGTGTCGTTGTTTACAATTAAAGCAGCCGTGTACGCTGCAGTAACACCGGCTATATGCTTTAAATCTGAACTATTAAAGGTCCCATATTGTCAAAACTGAAATTTCCTGGCTTTTTTCAGGATCACTGGATTATTTCAGACACGACATAGTCGTGAGATAGACATATGGCAATAAATCTGTAGATGCGCCCATAACAACAAAACACAATACTTTATTGAAGCTTTTCTGATAAGAAGTGTGCGCTGCAAACTGAGCATTTGTGACGATCGTTTCTGTCCAGTCTGCTCATTTTATCGTGTTTAACCACAGCTGTGGTCGGTTTTTTGTCTGGCAGTGGCAGCAGATATGCGATCAGATTTCTAATTTGAGGCTGTATTACGTAGATTCTGGCTCCCAACATCACAACAAGATGATATTTTAAGCTCCTCATGTAGCCGAACCTGCGCTGGTTTGAATGGGCCGCCTGCAGCTAGCGCTGTGACGTCTGACCCTAGTTACCTGTGGTTGGCCTGGCCGTGCGTCACTCAGAAAACAACAGGCCAATCAGAAGAGAGGCTCATGAATATTAATTAGACAGGCCAAAATCGACCTGTTCTCAGCAGAGCTCCTGAGAGAGGAGCTGTAAAAATATACTGAGATGGTTTTTGGTACTTATACCGCAAATATATATTCTTAAGGACATCAAAACCTCAAATAAAACTCCAGAAAGGTGTACAATATGGGACCTTTAACGCCATACATGTTGCATAAAATAATAGCAGCCTGTCCAGACTGAACAACAGCTGTTTTCCATCTGTCCTCCGAAGATAAGTGAGACTCCAGAATTTGTACCATTAAAATTATGGTTAAAAAACATTACAACTCCCCAAGAATGAGTGATACAAATCAAAAGCAATTTGATACAAAAAAAGCAATTGTTTTTTAATTGGTCACACCTCAAGGTGCTACTGTGGCAAAGAAAGGTCTAAATAAATAAATCTGGAAATAAATAAATGTCGACATAACGCATAAATAAACACAAAATTAAGTAAATGCATGAGTAAACATGGAAATAAATAATTGTGGAAGTAGATGTT
>NW_015506072.1:136548-156119 GCF_001515645.1 Sinocyclocheilus grahami
ACAGCTATTAAACGATATCTTATGATTTTAAGTCTGTATTTAATCTCAAAACGATCTTAAAGTAAAAAAGAGCTGTTGAAGTCTGATTTTGTGGCGGGCTGTGCTTTAAAATTAAATGATTATCATCTTAATTCAAGTGCAGAAGGATTTTGAGAAGTCTGACAGTAATCAGTGCTACTGTAAGGTTAACCCTGCCCTGCTTCAAAATGACTAACGGTTGAAAACATTCATTAGAAATTTAGAAAATTATTACAAAAAAAGTAATCAAATGTAATCAGTTACATTAATTTAATAAAGTAATTGAAATAGTAACACTACTTAGTATATTTCAGATAGGGTAACTTGTAATCTGTAACCCATTACATTTCTAAAGTAGCCTTCCCAACACTGGATATATGATAAAAATAAAAGAAGATTATCTTAGAATGCGTGATTGTGAAGCGGGGATTAATACTAAATGAACATGCACAAAACTACACGTGCAAAAATATTCGTATTATGATTTATTCGTATCAAAGAAGTGAGTGACGCTTGAAACCGCGCAAGTGGTTTCCGTTATTTGAAGCAGAATACGAAGCGGTCACGTGGTTGTGTGCGAAAACGAGGCTTCGGTCGTCACAGATCACGTGGTTTTGACTAAACGAATCAAGCTCCGGTACAGCGCTTCACTGCGAGATGCTTCGTTTTTTTTTTATAGAAGCTTCGAAGCCTATGCGAATGTCACACCACAATTTTATATAATAATGAACGTTATTTTGTGTGAGTAAAGCGCATCCCTGAGTAGCGATTCAGATTTGAGAGAAACGGATCTTTTTGAAACTCCAGAGTAAGTTGATTCAGTTGCTTCACAAAATGATTCAGTGATTCGAATCGCTCGAATAACCGCTCGCCGACGAGACCTGCTGCTCAAAACCGTGTAAATGCAACGAGAACAACAAACACAAACATGTGTAATGACGACTTTTACAAACAATTACAGCAGATGTGTTTTTGTTGTAGCAATTTTTAAACGTGTAATCCAGTGCTTCCCGACATTTTTTAACTCACGGCACACAAGACCAAACAAGTATGTTACATTTTTAAATAAATATTTAAATACACCTGCTATTTGTGTCGCGCAGGTAAAATCTAATTTTCACCAATTGTGTGAGGTTTTACAGCTTTTTTCGATGAGCTTTGCAACACGATAAGATGCCTCCACTCTTAAACCGTGTCTTAACCAGACGCAACCCTATATATATATATATATATATATATATATATATATACATATACACATGCATACATACAGGTGTATATATATATATATATAATAAATGTTTGTAAAATGGCACCGTTTTTTTAAATATCTGAAAGTACACTCTTAACATCAGTCAGGCAAGCATTATAATATGATGATCAAGTATTATTTAATGATAGAACTTTAGTAATTAGAATTAAAACTTGATAACCATGTTTAAATGCATATTAGTCATTTTAACTGGACTGGTGGTGGTGCTTTTTTGGTCATTCAGTGTTTCTGGAAAAAAACGTACACAAATACTGATCATAATGATACGAATTCTACTAATAACAATATAAAACGCACTAAGGATTAATGAGCTGCTGGATCCATGAATATTAATCAGGTAGTGTGCGTTCGCTCGAACTGATTCGCTGAAATCTAAACAGGGACGATAATAGGGGAGCGCCAGCCAATGAGATCGTCGTTTGCGCATTAGCTCCGCCCACTAGCGGAGAAAGCGGCAGTTCTTAAAAGCTGAAGAATTCCAAAGGAACAGCAAAATACAACAAAGAATATCGTTTAGATGTAGCGCGTCAATTTTCTCTCTCTGCGTGTGCGTGAGAGAAAGCGACGGCGAGTCGTGCGCTTCACACTAGAGTTTACGGTACGTCAAACACAGGTGCGCTGCGCATCCTTTCAGATGAACTGAAAAACAGCACAGATCGCTTGACGGAGAGAGAAACTCTGAAGCACTCAGTCAGAGTGTTCGGCGAGTGAAAATATATCTGAGCTAAACTTATACTTAGCCTCCAACTCACACACTGGCGAGTAAAATCTGAGAATTTATTAGCCATCGGCTAATATTAGACATCATTTAATCGCCCAGAGTGAAGATTTAGTCGCATATGCGAGTGATTTACTCGCAATGTAGAGGGTTGAGACGTGACAGAATCGATCAAATTCCACAGCCATTTAGAAGCGCAGAAACTCACTGCACTCCCAACGAAATAACAAGTTAATTATCTAATTTATAAATATGAGGCCCAACCTTTTTAACATTATTAAAAGTACATACTAAGTGACTACTACCGTCTTTATGGAATACACTTGTTGGTTCGCATTGTTCACAGTTTTAACGTACATGTTTGCTTACATTTTTTTTTATATCTGAGGTAACTATCTGTTGTTTTCAGCATGGCTATAAATGTGATGCAAAATGATATTCAAACTCACATTAGACACTTTTAGCATTGAATATAGCACGTAATCAGTACCTGAGATTATCATTGTTATAGTTTGTATTAGGGCTGGGTTTTGACACAAATTTCACCATTCGATTCTCATTCACAAGCTTGCAATTCGATTTGATTACCGATTCGATTCAATATCGATTATTTTGGCTACATATCAGGTACAGTACATGCCAAATTTCCTCAAGGAAAAAAAATCTCTCAACTAATGCTGTAAAATATAGCTACATGAGAGTCAGTTGGTACTATATTATAATATTGAAGGTTAAAATAGACTGATTTGTGCTGTACAACTTTTATTAAAAGTTTTTATAATAATTAAGTTACAATTACTTCAGAAATGATATTCAAACTCACATTAGACACTTTTAGCATTGAATATAGCACGTAATCAGTACCTGAGATTATCATTGTTATAGTTTGTATTAGGGCTGGGTTTTGACACAAATTTCACCATTCGATTCTCATTCACAAGCTTGCAATTCGATTTGATTACCGATTCGATTCAATATCGATTATTTTGGCTACATATCAGGTACAGTACATGCCAAAAAAGTCTCTCAACTAGTGCTGTAAAATATAGCTACATGAGAGTCAGTTGGTACTATATTATAATATTGAAGGTTAAAATAGACTGATTTGTGCTGTACAACTTTTATTAAAAGTTTTTATAATAATTAAGTTACAATTACTTCAGGTTTTTTTTTTTTTTTAATACATTTAAATAGTGGCTGTCATAAAAACTTGGACGGATTTATTCAAACTAGAGCCCGACCGATATATCGTTTAGCCGATATAAGCGTAGAGCCCTGCAAGGTGCATAACATTTCCGTCTCATGCTTGAGGTATTCGGCCAATCACAACACACTGGATAGCTGGCCAATCACAGCACACCTCGCTTTTCAGAACGATGAGCTTTGTAAAAATCTACGCGTTTCAGAAAGGCAGGGCATAGAGGAGCAACAATAATGTACAGTATGTGGAAAATAATGTTTTTTTTTAACCTTAAACCGCATAAACAGATTTCATTACACCAAATACTCAAAATAATGTTCTTTTTAGCAACATCACATGACCCCTTTAATGTGTTGTAGCCAGGAATATTTAGTGTGCATACTCGTATCTCTGTGTGAATTATTCCTGTCGTAGAAAACGTTGTGGCACCAAGAAGGCTACTATGAAGGGGGGCTTCTTGGGTTTGCTATAGCCCCAGGGCCCTATGTGTTCTTAATCCGGGCTTGTTTAAGTCCATTAACTATCACTCTGACTCCCTTACCAATGCACTGACTACCGAACTAGAGAGCTGATTGAGATGCACCCAGAGGTTTTTTTCTGTTAATTGTTCTCATCTAAACAGGACAAAGTGTTCAAACACACAGGAAAACTCCTGCTGACGCGACTGAGATCCACGTGACACGATTATAAAGATGGCGTTTATTAAAGAGGAGAGTGAAGACATGAAGACTAAAGAAACATTCAGAGCCAAACATGAAGATACTGAGGAACAAACAGGTCGGTTTTTATTCTCAAAGCTGAACTATCTTATGAACTGTCCTGTACATTTTCTCAATTGATTTGCCTTTGGCAGGTTTTTGTACACTGTCTGCCCTCCTGCAGCTCTCTTTTTTGAAAGGATTTCAGCTTCACTTTTTTTCTTAAAGTTCTCTTAAAGGCGATTTTTTTTACTCTTATTTTAGCGCTCTGATTTAAAAAAAAAAAACCTTTTAAAAGGTTGTGTCTCATTTCATATTTAAATGTCCATGTTCACTGCTAGGACTGAGTAACATTTTTGCATATGAAATAGATAAATAAAAATTGTCTAACTTGCTCTGATATCATGCTGACGTAAGCAAAATTAACTCTGGCGACAGCAGTTGCTTTCATCGACTAGGGCAGCTCCCTAATAGTCTACTGAATTTTAGTCGACGAGAACAGGCTTAGTCGACTAACATTTTATTAGTTGGTAAGTCACAGGAAAACAATGGTCCATGTCCGTGACGGAGAGATCATTAACAGCTGGTCCTTGAGGTAATTACAGTGTATTAGGCAGGAAATCAAGACAGTCTCCTATCATTCATTAATCTCACATATGGCTTATCGTTTGGAAGTAAGTAGTGGCAGTTTTACACGGCCACTCGCTCTTAACTTTAACCTAGATAATTGTGCGCTATTAGGGTGCATTTCTGGGTGCTTGCACAGAGTTTGGAAGCTATTAGCATGTTTACTGCATGACATGAAGGTGCCGGAGAGATTATTGGTATTTTTTTTTTATGTCATAATTTGTGTTCATGCAGATACATGCAGAAAACATAATTCGATACTGTAAAGAATCTACTTTTATTTGTGTACTCACATTATCAACAAAACGTTGTACTTTTGTAAAATAAAGAAAACAAGATGAAATGCACATGGAACATGCACAAAATACAACTTAATTATCAGGCCCGTGAAAAGCACACTCAAGATGAAATGCACTTAACAAAGAACACCTGGCGTTAATTAAAAAAAACATTTTGCAAGGTTAAAATAGACCAAAACTTTTGGGAAATGCGATCTATTAATATGTCTGTCAACGGTATTTTAAAATGTACTTTTAGGAAGTTAAAGAATTGGAGGGGAAAAAATTATTTTACTTCTGCAGTTCAAAAATTTGAAAGAAGAACACCAATGATTACAATAGGTGCCTGCCCTCGGTCCTTGGCCCCTTATTAGATCTCCTGGGTCAAACTTATTTTATTTAATTTTTTAAATAGAGGGTTTCAATGCAAGCTTGATAAGTTTTAGAGACGTCCTAAATAAGTGAAGAGTTAGCAAGATTGAGAAGGGTTTTTTAGATTACATGCAACACCTCTTGCAGTTGCTTAGTGGATATAAGATGCAGTTGTATGTTAGGTTTGACACTTTACATATTTGAATGTTTTGATGTGTTCTGTGTCATTAAACTGGGGTTAACTTTTATTTTTTTTTACCTTAGACCTGATGACACTGAAAGAGAAAAGTGAAGTACTGAATGAAATGGAAGAGAAAGAAAAATCTTTTTGTTGTTCACAGACTGAAAAGTCTTCCTCAAGAAAAAGGGCTCAAAAGACAGGAGGACGTTATTTCACCTGCCAACAGTATGGAAAGGGTTTCAGTCAAACAGAAAGTATTAAAAAACACGTGAGTATTCACACAGGAGAGAAGCTATATGCATGCCAACAGTGTGGAAGGAGTTTTACTCACCCTGGACACCTTGGAGTCCACATGAGAGTTCACACTGGAGAGAAGCCTTATGCCTGCCAACAGTGTGGAAAGCATTTCAGTCATAGAGTAAGTCTTAAAAGACACGTTAGAATTCACACTGGAGAGAAGCCATACACATGCCAACAGTGTGGAAGGAGTTTCACTCAACCTGGACACCTTGGAGCCCACATGAGTGTTCACACTGGAGAGAAGCCTTACAAATGCCAACAGTGTGGAAGAAGTTTCAACCGGAAAGGAAATCTAAGTTGCCATATGAGAATTCACTATGGAGAGCAGCCTTATACATATGATCAGTGTGGAGATAGTTTTGATCAACATGACATCCTTGAAGTCCACATGAGAACTCGTAGAGAGAAACCCTACATATGCCCTGAGTGTGGAAAGTGGTTTAATCATAAAGGACGCTTTGAAGACCACATAAGAATTCACACTGGCGAGAAACCTTTCACCTCCCAGCATTGTGGAAAATGTTTCCGCCAAAAAGGAAACCTTGACAGGCACATGACCGTTCACACTGGAGAGAAGCCGTTTATATGTGGTCACTGCGGAAAGAGTTACGGTTATCGAGCAGGACTTAAGTACCACATGAGGTTTCACATATGAGAGAACTGTATTTCTACGTTATCAGTGTGACATGAGTCCTATAATAACACCAGAGAGAAGCCTTTGCTGTGCCATCACTGTGGAAAGACTTGCAGAAACAAGACAATCTTGAGGTTCACAGAAGCATCACGAAGCGCGTTTCCATTACCCTTCAAATTGCGCAAATTGAAAATACGCCTAATGGAAACGCGCCAATTTCGCAAAAACACCCATATATCGCAAAAAAGTTTTTACGCTCACATGAGGTGGTTTTTCAGGCAATGCAAAAAAGGAATAATTCACAAAACTGCAATGGAAACGGCTTTTTCGCATTTACAGGTCACATGGCGTATGTAAAAAGTAATATAATCAATCTTCAATGTACTATATAACCTCCAAGAAACACATCATATGTGGCCGCTCTCCAGTATAAGGGGCTTTCCCTGCCATTAATGCTTAGACAATTTACACTGCACACGTCTGCGGTGTAGTGTGGCTCTGATACGGCCACTGAAGCTGAATGCGGCCACAATGCTTGTGTTTATTCCAGAATCCAGCGCGCCACGCATGTTTCTGAAGCGGCTCTCTGTGCTGCTTCTGTAAAGATACACGCATACGCTTCCTTTGAATAAATATAGCCAAAATCCCACCATAATCTGTTGCCATGACTTATCGTTAGAGGCAAAAGGTTACGTTTTAGTCGCATAACAATACTTTTTTTTATCGACATTTATAAAATATCACCAAAGTTTTGCGCAAATCTGTAATAGAAACGACCTACTGATATAGTTCAAAATAGCTGAGCAGCGGATTTGGGCTTGGTTTACACCTGGGTTTAAAATGTGTTTTGTTTGGTCGGATCACAAATATACTGTTCCTGTATGACTTCTGTACCCATTTTTTCAAGGGGAGTTTTTTTTTAAATATTTTATTTACTAATTTTATTTCAAGCTGTAAAGCCCATTGGTCAGCTGCTGCTGTTTTAAATGGTGCTATATAAATAAATTAAATGTGAAACTTGATCTTGAAACTTAAATGCATGGGATCTTTCAGATCTTTCATTCAAATAAATAAAATATGTTTGTGCAATTTACATATAAACTTGAGTAAGTCTAGGAGGGCAAAAAATTAAGAAGACTTAGTAAGCAGTGCTAGTGATAGTTAAAAGGAATCAATAAATTAAGAAGGGGATGAATTAAAAATTATAGTGCGATTTAAAGGGGTACGGTGTAAAAAGTTTAATTGCATTAACAAATGAGTTGAAACAAGCAGATGAGATCAAATGTGCAAAAGTACTTCAAGATGGAGCATTGATTGTAATATATAATAGTGAAGAGCAGCGGAATAAAGTGATAAAAGGAAAATACTATGTACGCAATGATTCTAAGTTGCAATCAAATAGGTAATAAAATATGGGTGTGTAGAGTAATAAGTGGGGTCCCATTAAGTGTGAACATGGGAATATAATGGGAGGAAATGTAATGGAAGCCGAACACTTACAGATAACTAGAGTGTTTTGTGTTTTCACCTGAGCTCTTTCTTCCCGTCAGTTTGTCTGTCATGTTTGTCTTTAGCCCAAACCATGCCATCTCTGTTGCTGTAGGTACGTTTGATTTCATAATGGAATCTTAAATGGTAAGCAACATGGGTGATTTTTCATCTGTAAGGTCCAGCAAACTACCACCACACCAGAGCAACTCATTCTCAGTGTAAGGAGTGTTGTGATGCTGCACCAGAACTAGATGACTGGATTATCTCTGCTCCTGCAGTTTATTTCAGGGCTGCCTTGATGTATTCATATTTCAAGGACCTTTGTAGCTACATGAAGAAAATAAACTGGATTTATAAGTGAAGCTGGTAATGCTGTTTTGAATTAGTTTAATCATTACCTGCTGAGATTTTTTATAGATTTAATATTCTTTTATTTGCAGTTGATTTAAGTGTTACTTTTAACACCAAGTAGTACAGATTATATAATCGGTAATGTTCATTTTATCAAGCCATTCAAATGGTGGACCACCGTCGGTGTCTAGTCCCCGGCTTGGTTCCAACTGGACCGCGAGACAATGGAGGCACCATTATACCATTTCTCGATAAATTGAGCAGCACGTCAAAACAATGAAGTGGTTCGCACCACAGCCGCTCATGGTCATTAATTGTAATGATCTATCAGTGTTACATCCTCTAGTATTTTTATCAAGAGCCAGACTTGCTTCATGGAAGCCCTTCTCGTGTGCGTTACTTCTCCATAAGTCATGTCAAGTCATCTTTATTTATATAGAGCTTTTAACAATACAGATAGTGTCAAAGCAGCTTTACAGTATCATATAGGAAAATAGTGTGTCAATAATGCTAAAGGACATTAGTAAACACTAAATTTTCAATTAAAGGCAGTGCATCATTTAATTCAGTGATGCCATCGTCCAGCTCAGTTCAGTTTAAATAGTATCTGTGCAATCAAGTCGACAATATCGCTGGAAATTAAGTGTCCTCAACTAAGCAAGCCAGAGATGGCAAGGAACCAAAACTCAATCAGGTGACAAAATGGAGAAAAAACCTTGGGAGAAACCAGGCTCAGTCGGGGGTCAGTTCTCCTCTGCCAAGAGGAACCAGCAGGTTGAACCATGCTGCAGCAAAGTCACATTGTGCAGAAGACTCATCTGGTTTCCGTGGTCTTGTCCACGGAACTCTAGGAGACAAGGTCTGCACTTGTTAAAATTACAAATGACTTGCTTCTTGCGTCATTGCTAGTTTTACTTGATCTTAGTGCTGCGTTCGACACCATAGATCATGACATACTCATAGATCGATTACAAAACTATACAGGTATTCAAGGGCAGGCTTTAAGATGGTTTAGATCTAGTCTCAGCCTCAGATGTCACGCCCACAGACCGTTGGCTAAACGTCTGATACATATGGCACACAAAAGTGGAAACACTTCAGGAGTTTCGAAGTCTCATCGGATTGGTTTAATTATACAGGATTTCCGGGAGACGTGTGTCGCGTTCTTTAATGTTCCGCCTGGAAACAAAGATGCTGTGACACCAAGCCCCCTCATGAAAGAAGAAAGCCGTCATGTTTACAACTGTGACCACGAGCGCTTATCAAGATCAACTAAACGCTGGATTTTCAAAAGTATGTGAACAATTTTAAATTCGCAACATAGAATCTTTAAAATACATCCGAGAGTTTTACACACCGGTCTGTTATTGTGGCGACATTTCCAAACCCTGAAACGTGACAATGAACGAAACGAACTGTGATTGGTTGTTTGTCATGTGGGTCAAATGGCCTCATGGGCGGGCCTTGGCCAATGAAAGCTGCCATGGATTCCAGACCTTCAGCCGTCGGTCTGAAGGTCTGGCTACGCGAGACTAATTTAGATCCTACCTGTCCGATTGCAACCACTTTGTTTATTTAAATGGGGAGTCATCTCAATTATCACCAGTAAAATATGGAGTGCCACAAGGATCTGTCCTAGGTCCTCTGCTATTTTCAATATACATGTTGCCCCTTGGTAATATTATTAGAAAATACGGGATTAGTTTCCACTGTTATGCTGATGATACTCAACTATATATCTCAACAAGACTATATGAAACTTCTAAATTATCTAAGCTAACAGAGTGTGTTAAAAATGTAAAAATTGTAAAACCAATAATTTTCTCCTATTCAATTTGGATAAGACAGAGAGATATTACTTATTGGACCAAAAAACGGTACAAAGAATCTCTTGGATTACAATTTGCAACTAGACGGATGTACTGTTACTTCCTCTACAGTCAAAAATCTGGGCGTTATATTAGACAGCAACTTGTGACCTCTAGACTGTACTATTGTAATGCACTAGGTGGTTGCCCTGCATCCTCAATAAACAAGCTACAGGTCATCCAAAATGCAGCGGCTAGAGTCCTTAACAGGTCAAGAAAATGCGCCTAACCTTTAGTGGGGCCGATAGAGTCAAGGATACCGATACACGCTGACATAAATGAAGAATGTAACTCTTCAGCACTTAAATGAGAAGGTGAGCATTCATGATTCACATTAAAAAAAGAGCCATTATTGTACAAATTACAAAAATCAAGAACAGTCACAGAATTGACTGTATGGAGCCGGCGTGCAGGTGCACATGGTTTAACAGCAGGTCTTGGAAAGGAAACTCCAAAAACAACAGACTTGTGATCGGAGAAGCCATTATCGATAATTTCAAACTCACATACAGATAAACCATAGGATAGGACAAGATCCAGTGTGTGGCCATGTTCATGTGTTGGACCTGTCACAGACTGAACAAGATTAAATGAGTCAATAAGGTTTAAAAAGTCTTTAGCCAGCGCGTTGGAGGGACAATCCGGTGGTACAAGCTCAGTAAAAGAGTTAAGGTCACCAACATTAAGCCAAGTGTCAGTCACAAATAAACAAATCCAGATCTCGTGAAGTGAAAAGGTAATTCAATATTAAGGTCTTATTAACTAACGATCTTGAATTTACCAGAACCATTCTGACCAAGATCAAATCATGAGCCGACTGTGATGCATGACACAGTGGGCGAAGGTTCGTTAAATCCACTCCACCTCTGCGGAGACGAGGCAAACATACCTGAGGGAGGGTCAAGTCGAGAACAGGTACAACAGGCCGGATCCAGCGATACAGCGACTCCACACAGCGCCCAGAGCAACCGCGATCCGAAACCAGCCCACATAAGGATATAAATGAGGTACTCCAGAGGACGCCAGATACAATTTCCATCTGGTGGATACACTGCCTCGCTTTCCACGTCTGCGGCGCCGTTTTCTTCCGGAAAAGACACAGGGCAGCCGGCGCAAACTTTCCGGTATAGAAGACACAACCAGAGGAAGACAAGTGCTTAACTTATTAGATCCTGCTTAATCAACTCCTCGACAGAATTTCGAATGTCAAAGAGTGTTTATCGTAGATGTGTAGTAGAAGCATGTTGAATAATCATAAATAAAAACAGTACAATAACAAACAGCCAGGTAGGTCGCAGATGGCTAGCCACATACACCGGCGCCATCTTGCTTTTTTGAGTGATCAGATCACAAAACGTTGATGCCCCTTTTTACACACGGCTTTGCAGTTGGCTTCAAAACCTAACTTTGAATCAGTGATTGTTCCTAAATATTTATAAGATTGAACAAACTGTTTGACCCTTAATGGATGTGTCTTCTTCATGCATAGAAACATTCTTTCTAAAATCTATATCCTTGTATGTGCTCCTATCGGCCAAACATCAGGTCGGCACTTTACGTTTTGAGTTGGTGGGGGTAGGATTTGAGGGTTTTTCGGCCATGGCAGGAGTAGTCCTTCCCCAGGGCTTTACAGAGGGTGGGTTACTGGGTGAGCAGCCCACCCTGGACGTGGCTAAGATTCCTGGTGATCAAAGGCTCGATGATAGGGGGGATCACCCATGCCGAGCGCTGCCATATCCTTTACTTCGAGGCCCGCAAGACTGTGTTTGAAATTGAGCAAATCGCTCCAGTAAAGTATCATGTGATTCGGGCACGCTGGGAGGACAGGGAAGAGTTGTTTCCTTGGGCCGGAAGGGGGTCCCAGCAGCTTCCCATCATAAATATCCCACTCATAGTCAGTGGTGCTCTGTGGAGCTGGCCACTCCATGTTGAGGCGAGTGGTCGCTTGTTCACATACATCCAGGAGGATGGACTGGGTTAAGGCCGTCCTCTGAGACCCCGAGAAGGCCCGCTACGTCATCGTCACCAGAACTGGGCAGTTCGTCAGCGAATGGGAGGTTTCCTGCCAAGATATCCTCTTCAGGGAATGCCGGATTGGGCTGGTCAGCCCAGTTGAGAGACGTTGTGCCCTGGTAGCGCATTGTCATCACCGTGTCCCACATTCAAATCAGTAAAGGCCGAGCTCAACGCACTGCGTCGCGGCCACCGGAGCTTCGTAGGCAACATAAGGCAATGGCTGCAATTCTCCACGTTCTCCAAAGCCTCTTCTGCGTGCTTGAGGCCCAAGCAGATCACGCAGAACAGGTGAGGTTCCTTAGCAGCGATCAACATGCCACGCGTGTCCAGGCAGGCTATCCCTGGGAGAAGCAGCAGATTTAGAGAGCAGCATATCAGCAAAAAACTGAGAAAATCCATGACGGGCAGCCATGGAAACAGGAGCAGGTGAGATAATGATAATAGGCGAGCAGCCTGAAGACGAGAGAGTGTGGGCGGCTCAGAATGCGAAAACAAATGACCCAAGGCTGAATAAAAAGATCTGGTGTTATGTCCTCCTGAAGACATGCAAGTGAGCAGTTTAACATCCAACCGAGCTGAGAGAGCACAGAGACCACGAGAAGCGAATGTCAACTGAGGAAAAGTACCACGGGCAGGGGTTTTATGTGCTTAGTTAAAGGGTGGCCCCTTACCTGCCATTGGACATCCTGTCTAGGGCTGTCAAAATGGCTGAAAAACTAAATTCAAATTTTGTACTTAAATATCAATATTTCGATTTATGTTCAAATTTAAAAGGCATAATTTCAGTTAGGGGAAAAAAGGCTTTTGGATTCTCTCAATGCCACAAGAGGGCGCATCGAGCAAAATATTACTAATGCACGTTTCTTCAAAGCAATAAAATCAAATGACTACCTTTGAAAAAAGCACATAATGTTTAAAATAATGTTTATAAAACATAATTAAGTTGCTTAAACAATTAGAAACAAAACAGCATCATACATGTATGTATAGTTTAATACAAAGGACCGACAACCAATCACAAATAGTAGTTTTTTCATTTAAAAACACGAGATACAGTGGGATGGGGAAAACCCGCCATAAAGTCTCGAGACGTGTTTTTTAAAAGTTGAACTTACATTAATATTACATGGCTTTCTAAACAAGCGGCTCTCTTGTGCGAGATGCGAGTGCAACAGTGATAGATGTCCCTCTAGAAAATGCGATAAATATGTGTTCTGTGTGAATGGCTTGGTTTCAGTTTTGACGTAAACAAGATCTTCTCCGCATTGATGTTCTCTTTTTCCGCAATATTTTGAATAAACAACGTAGCAGTGCCGCATCTAGTGGGTTCAACTGGATAGGCTTAGAAAAATAATTCAAATGCAATGACACCTACAGGCTGCCTGACACACACCTAAAATTCGAATGCAACGTTTTTGCATTCAAATGTGTTTTTATATTTTAAATTCGATGAATATTTTAAATTCAAAGTTTTTTTGACAGCCCCGTCAACTCCTGTCTGTCAAGCCAGACTTGGTGCAATTGGATGCTTCTGCAGAGGTCAGGCATGGATGCCCTTCCCACAAGTGGATCTCGAACATGATATGATGAAAGAGAACTTTGAGTTGAAATGAAATAAGTAATGCATTCAAAAACAAATGCCATGTGAGGACAAAGACATCTTTGCAAAGAGGTTTCCTACCCTCTCAAGCGTCTCTAATATAACTATGTTTGAGAACTAGATGCAGATGCTGCCACATTTTTATAATAGGGTTGTTAGCCAGGTTTCTGGAAGTGGTAAACAATCCATGCTCGAATCCTCTTCAGAAGTGAGTTTAGCATAATCATTCACAAAGTAAAGAAATCTGGAAATAAATAATTTTGTATTTATTCATGCATTATGTCAACATTTAAGTGAATGTATAAATAAGCATGGAAATAAATGTTGTCATAAATACATGAATTAATTAATACATTTTGAAAAATATAATAATAAATAAGGAAATATAATTTGTAAATATTTTTTAAATAATATTTTTTTCATTTCTTTTTTTATATTTCGGTATGTATTTCACCAAGAATAAAACTGAATACCACCGACATATGTTTTATTATTCGAATGTGTTTCCTTTATGTAAATATCTAAGCACTTTCTGGATTGTAGACAGGACTTTTATTTTGGTAAGGCTAAGGCTAAAGCGTCATAAGGCTGCGCCGCGCTCCTGCTTCTGTGTTTCAGCTGAAGAAAGGTTTGTGGTCTTAATCATTTAAAGTGTTTGAATTCATACAAACACGTTCAGTCTATTTTATAGTGTTTACAAGCGATGCAAAGATGATAATTATTAAATGTAACATTGTAATATTTGCTCTAGCCTAATAATGAACTTTATTTTGTGTGAGTAAAGCGCATCCACACAGCGTCTATTTATCTATGTAGTCACATAATCGTAAATACAATATAATAATAAATTTTTTTAAAATCAGTCATTCATTCTGCCCATTTGTGTTGAAACGGATCTTTCGAAACTCCGAGTCAGTTGAATCGGTTGCTTCACAAAATGATTCAGTGTTTTGAATCAGCGCGCGCTGAAGAGACCTGCTGCTCAGAACAGTGTAACTGCAACAACAACTAACACAAACATGTGTAATGACAACTTTTACAAACAACTGCTAATGTGTTGTTGTTGTAATGACAACCTTAAAATACAATAGCAGTTTTTAAGCGTGTTATCGAATAAATGTAATATATTAATCATTAAATACCTATTGTTAATCAGAACTAAATAGTAAAAGTTAAAAAGTTTTGAGTGTTTGTCTAATCAGATCATTTAAGTCCATTAACTCTCACTCTGACTCCCTCACTAGTGTGCTGACTACTGAACTAGGGACGCACCCAGAGATTAAACGTTTTTCTTTTTTTATTATTTCTGTTAATTATTCTCATCTTAAACAGGACAAAGTGTCCAAACACACCGAAAAACTCCTGCTGAAGCGACTGAGACACACTATTATAAAGATGGAGTTTATTAAAGAAGAGAGTGAAGAAGCATTCAGAGTCAAACATGAAGATACTGAGGAACAAACAAAGATGGAGTTGATTAAAGAGGAGAGTGAAGACGTGAAGATTGAAGAAACATTCAGAGACAAACATGAAGATCCTGAGAATCAAACAAAGATGGAGTTTATTAAAGAGGAGAGTCAAGACATGAAGATTGAAGAAACATTCAGAGTCAAACATGAAGATACTGAGGAACAAACAAAGATGGAGTTGATTAAAGAGGAGAGTGAAGACGTGAAGATTGAAGAAACATTCAGAGACAAACATGAAGATCCTGAGAATCAAACAAAGATGGAGTTTATTAAAGAGGAGAGTCAAGACATGAAGATTGAAGAAACATTCAGAGTCAAACATGAAGATACTGAGGAACAAACAAAGATGGAGTTGATTAAAGAGGAGAGTGAAGACGTGAAGATTGAAGAAACATTCAGAGACAAACATGAAGATCCTGAGAATCAAACAAAGATGGAGTTTATTAAAGAGGAGAGTCAAGACATGAAGATTGAAGAAACATTCAGAGACAAACATGAAGATACTGAGGAACAAACAGGTTGGTTTTCGTTCTCAAAGCTGAACTATCTCATGAACTGTCCTGACTGTTTTAAAGATTACTATCTGCTGTAACGAACAGATGGCTCTGAGTCCAACAGCATCGTTATTCCCCATAAAACCAGGCAAGAGTGAAAAGAGCGGGAGCTGCCAGAGTTTAAAAAGACAAGAGGCATGACATGATATTTTATAGCTTTTTATGTGCTACCATATAAAACATATGTATTCATTTTATTTCCATAAACACCAACTCCCCGCCAGGAGATAAAACATTTATTTTGCCAATCTGTCCAGAGGCATTTTTTTTTTTAATTACACAATGTGTCAGAACGCTGTTAACACAGGAGTTTGTCCTTGTTTCTTTTCCCCCACATTTCTCTATTTGATTTATTTAAAAAAAAAATTTAAAATCTTAACCCCTAGATGTAGAAAAAGAGAGCTTGAGATCAGTTTATAAATTTAGCTGCAAGCAGCAATTAAGGGACCAAGCACAATAGAGGCAGAATGAGGAGCAAGCATGGCAGTGAGCATCAGACCAACCGCAACAACGAGTAATTAAAGACATTTTTTTAAAGATTATTTTCGTCAAAATGGCAGTGAAAAAAAGTGCAAATTAGGGCTGCACAATTAATTGAATGTGATTGTCATGCACATTTTATTAGTAAAGCCGGTTCTGTAATGAGCAGTAAATCATCATCACGTGCTTTCAGATGGAGCAGCATTTACTACACAGAGCCGTAGTTCTCTGACAAGTTACGCCAAAAAATCTCAGACGATTTTATTGCGTGATAATTAAATCGAAGAAATCGTTGGCGATAATGACAGCTGTTTGCGTAGCTTCTCAGTGAACTACGGCTCTGTGTAGTAAACGCTGCTCCATCTGAAAGCACGTGAAAATACCACATTTAATAACATAGTTTTACTCCAAACTCAATTCATGACGTCAGTCGAGTGTTTGAAATAAATCCTTCTGTGAGATGATGTGGATTCTTACACAGAATAAGGCACGCAATGTATTTTATAGTATTTAAGCAGTGATAAAGGCATTGCGTTATAAATATACTTTATTTTAATGAAAATTATAATAATAAGAACTCAGATAAACCGTATATTGCCGTAGGCGTGTGTTTATGAGTCACGTTGAACCAATGAGAGCAGTTGAATCTTCTGTTTATTCAGCCGCAGCGATGGGCATTCTCTGGGTTTCTTCTGCGAGGCGTATTTGGAGTTTCTCTGGCCTTCGGATGGAGATTTACTGCTGATCACAGAACCGTGCTTCACTGAAAGATACGCATGACAATCACAGCTTCTGTCGAATCACCATCTCGATTCCATTTCAATTTATCGTGCAGCCCTAGCGTAAATACAATCAATAGTAATATGATTTAACAGTTGATCACTTCTGACTGATAGCTGGCGATGTTACCAAGTTGTTGTGGTGTCAATATGTCAAAGCTTTGCAGAGATACAGTGAGTCCACAAGCTCCTTCAGTTCAATACACTCAACAGTCTTTTGCCACTGCAGAGACTTTATTAGCCACGTTTCCACTGTCATGAACAAAGGCGGCGTTTATCCAAGTTAGAGTCGGTCGGCACTGCTGTTCATTTCCCACGTTTTCATATCAAGCTATTAACTAGCGTCAATATTTCAGACATTTAAAACCATTTTAATGGCAAAACTCTGTTTCAGACACCAGCGAGTGTCTGAATTAACTTACGATTGTGACCCGATGGGAATTCTGATCACCGTATTAGGCAGAAATTTATATTTCGTATTACAGAAGCAAATCTTAACTTGATTTGGGATTCTTATCCTATCTTACAAAATCGTATCTTATCTCTAGTTAGGAAATATTAAATTGCATTATCAAGCTCGACAATCCACTCTCAGGTCCACTCTCAGGCCAAGCAACCAACACTGCGCGAGCTGCTGATGAGGTAAACAAAATAATAGAGGCTACTTCACTTTGAAAATCGCCTTTTGCAAAAAAAACTGGACACTCTACACTGGACGTGACAAAGCGACTGTTGAAAATCATTTGAAATTTGTGTCAGCACGTCATAAATAGAACGCGGCAGCAGTAGTTTACTGGCGGGGATTTTTCGTGACGTTGCACCGCAGCCAGTGTAGACAGCATCACTGAATATAGTGTTTTGTCGCGCCGCACCGCTCGCGTCCAGTGTAGACATTAAGGCATTAGTCACTTGCCGTGTAACCGGTAATGCTCCGTGACGCTTTCTTGGTCTCTGTAATGCTGGTTGCAGTTCCTGTGCTAACTGTAATATGTTGCGCGGCAGTCTGTAAATATAAGTGGGGGTTTTTTTCATCAAAATGTAACACATCTTCAGGGTCCTCCAAGAGTCTTTCTACTATTAAACATCTCCGTTCTTCATTTTCAATTATTAATAAATGTAATACCATTGTTGGACAGCGCAATTGTAAGCGGCTTTTCCGTTAGCTTTCAAATAATTTTGAAGTTAGGACAGCTGTGGGGTTGTCCTAAAGTTAAGACAGTTTTTAGTTTTTTTTTGTCTTCTGTAATACCCTCTTCCTATCTGTAGTTAAGATAAGATAACACACTTAGGAAACACTATTCTGTAATAGCTTTTGTCCTAAATGTGGTCCTAACTGAAATTACCATGTTTACCAAACAGATAAGATAAGCTTTTAAAGTTAGGATCTTTCTGTAATTTCTGTTGATATATTGATCTCTGTTACCACTGAATCTAGATCGGTCTCAGTCAGAAAGAGATGCATTAACGAAAACACTAGTGTGCTATTTATGGAGGCTATATCTTTAACACCAAGCATTTCTGCAGACTCTGTTGATCTTCTCCTTGATTCCTTTAACTCAAAAGTTAAGAATGTTATCATTTTAAACCTCTTAAATAAATTTTTTTTTAAAATAATTTTCAAAGTTTTTTAATTCCTTGTTTTATTGTTGTGATTATTGTTTTTATTTTATTTTATGTAAAGCACTTTGAATTATCATTGTGTATGAAATGTGCTATACAAATAAACTTGCCTTGCCTTGCCTAATACGCCCCTGATCAGCAAATTCAGGCATGAAATCTTCCTTTGTCTTAGGAGGTCTATAGACTGTAACAATGATAGTAGAGATGGGTGCAGAGACATTCAGAACAAGACATTCAAAAGAATTAAAATAGAGAATGACCACAGGACTAATTTTGAATTGTTTCTTATACAGCACAATGATACCTGCGCCCCCTTCCACCGGGTCATGGGGAATCAAATCATCCATAGCCAGTTTATTAAACAAAAGTCTTTCTGTCTGTCAGTGCCATGTTTCCGTTAAGCACACCAAATCAAGTTTTTCTTTCATGATAATATCCAATAAAATCACTGCCTTTTTGTTGTCCATTTGGCTCAGCATGAGCCGAAGAATTAGAAGAAACTAAGAATTTAGCTTCTATGGTTCAAAAGTTATTAGCATAAATCTGAGTGCAAATTTGAACTGTTGGTGGCGCTAGAGGGTTAAAGTTAGAGACTCCAAACTTGCCGTGTTCTCTAGATGTGTGCCAAATTTCACAACTTTCCTGCAAGTGGTTCTACAGGCTTCCATAGACTCGAGCGGAAGAAGAACACCAATGAGCATGGACGACATTTGACTCTTGAGTCAGGGGGGGCAAGACAATTTATATATATATATATATATATAAATATATGAAATAATTAAATAAAAGCAAAATCTTTTTTTTCTGATGTAAGCATCAAAACAATGCCCTACCGTAATGCAACGCATCAAAGCAGTCAATCCAACACAGTCAATAATAACTTAAAGAGGTTGCCACCGTTTAGTAAACTGGACTAGCTTTGGCTCTTCCTGTTGACTTGAATGGTGATGCTTCCCGTTTGTCAGTTGATGGCCTTTCATTTTTATCCAGAAATGTGCACGCTGCTTTTCTGATGTTCACTGAAGTTTTCCGTGTCTTTTTCC
>NW_015506072.1:156233-161184 GCF_001515645.1 Sinocyclocheilus grahami
TCCGTTTTGAATCGTTGTTACCAAAGGCGAGACACGTGAGGAAAAAAATAAACGATCAGTTGTGGGACTATATTCTGTCATAAATCGCACACCATTCATTGCTGAACTTTCTACCGTCCGTTACTGGAAATTAAATTAAATTACGGGTTGATATGTCCTGATCTGAATAAAGTTTACACACGCTTTTGGAAAAAAAAGAGTCATAGTAGTAATCATGGGTGACATTTGACTCTTGAGTTAATTGAGTTAAAAGAGGAAACACTCTTTAAATGTTACATCAGCACTAATTATTAACACAACAATTAAGTTAATTAAATGTAACATTTAAAGAGTGAATTAGATCTCGCTCGGGACGCGCTGTCTGTGGAGGTTTGGCCAGGACCGGTTCCAGAATTAAATCTACATATTTTATGTTCCATCCATTGCCAATCACTGCTATTTCGAGAATGAGTCCCGCATAAATATGCGGATGTCATTCCCGAAACTTTGCAGGGTGTAGCCTATGTGTCCGAAAAACGAAAGTTTCATACAAATTCTGAATGGATTAGCCTATACCCTAGAAAGAGCGCAAAGCGCACTCCCTTTATCACTAAAAAGCATCACTCATCTTCGCTCATGGCGATCTCACAAAGTTCCGTTATAATCAATGAAGCTCTCTAAACGGCACAATGAATCTCTTATTTACATCTCGTCTGCACTTAATCTTGAGATGATTCACGAGCGTGCAAAACTGCACTTAAAAACTGCGGCGCTTTCAGCGGTGAGTGAATTCTGACAAAACGTTTCTGATTGGGATCAGTTGTGGGACTATATTCTGTCATAAATCGCATACCATTCATTGCTGAACTTTCTACCGTCCGTTACTGGAAATGAAATGATATTACAGGTTGATATGTCCCGATCTCAATAAAGTTTACACACGCTTTTGGTCCGTGAATTAGATCTCATTCGAGACGCACGCTGTCTGTGGAGGTTTGGCCAGGACCGGTTCCAGAATTAAATCTACATATTTTATGTTCCATCCATTGCCAATCACTGCTATTTCGAGAATGAGTCCCGCATAAATATGCGGATGTCATTCCCGAAACTTTGCAGGGTGTAGCCTATGTGTCCGAAAAATGAAAGTTTCATACAAATTCTGAATAGATTATATACCCTAGAAAATGCGCAAAGCGCACTCCCTTTATCGCTAAAAAGCGTCACTCATCTTCGTTCATCGCAATCTTACAAAGTTCCGTTATAATCAATGAAGCTCTCTAAACTGCACAATTAATCTCTTATTTACATCGCGTCTGATGATTCACGAGCGTGCAAAACTGCACTTAAAGTGAGTGAATTCTGACAAAACGTTTCTGATTGGTCATTGCGTTCAAGAAATCAACAGATATCTGTGATTGGCTACATTGCTCAACGCTGCAAAAACACGGTGAGGGTATGGCTAAGTGCTCCAATTGCAGCGGCCGACATCAGGGATTCCATGACTAACAAATTGGGGGGGCAATTCCCCCTCAGATTACATGCAACACCTCTTGCAGTTGCTTAGTGGATATAAGATGCAGTTGTATGTTAGGTTTGACACTTTACATATTTGAATGTTTTGATGTGTTCTGTGTTATTATACTGGGGTTAACATTTATTTGTCTTTTTTAACCGTAGACCTGATGACACTGAAAGAGAAGAGCGACGTACTGAATGAAATGGAAGAGAAAGATCATGATTTCATAAATGGAGAAAAATCTTTTAGTTGTTCACAAACTGAAAATACTTCCTCAAGAAAGAGGGCTCAAAAGACAGGAAGAAGTTGTTATTTCACCTGCCAACAGTGTGGAAAGAGTTTCAGTCAAACAGAAAGTATTAAAAGACACATGCGAATTCACACAAGAGAGAAGCCTTATGTCTGCCAGCAGTGTGGAAAGCATTTCAGTCAAAGAATAAGTCTTAATAGACATGTTAGAATTCACACTGGAGAGAAGCCATTCGCATGCCAACAGTGTGGAAAGAATTTCTCTCAGCTTGGAAACCTTGGAGCCCACATGAGTGTTCACACTGGAGAGAAGCCTTACAAATGCCAACAGTGTGGAAGAAGTTTCAACCGGAAAGGTAACCTTCATTGCCACATGACCGTTCACACTGGAGAGAGCCTTTTCACCTGCCAACAGTGTGGAACAAGTTTCACTCAAAAAGGAAGCCTTAACAGACACATGAGAATTCACTATGGAGAGCAGCCTTACACCTGTTCTCTTGATCAACATGAAAACCTTGAAGTCCACATGAGAACTCGTATAGAGAAACCCTACACATGCTCCGAGTGTGGAAAGAGTTTCTGTCAAAAACGACCCTTTGAAGACCACATGAGAATTCACTCTGGAGAGCAACCCTACACATGCCCTCAGTGCGGAAAGAGTTTCAATCATATGCGACACTTTGAAGACCACATAAGAATTCACACTGGAGAGAAGCCTTTCACCTGCCAACAGTGTGGAAGAAGTTTCAACCGAAAAGGAAGCCATAACAGGCACATGAGAATTCACACTGGAGAGAAGCCATTTACATGTGGTCACTGTGGAAAGAGTTTCAGATATAAAACAGGCCTTAAGTCCCACATGAGTTTTCACATATGAGAGAACTGTATTTATGTTATCAGTGTGACATGAGTCCTATAATAACACCAGAGAAAAGCCTTTGCTGTGCCATCACTGTGGAAAGACTTGCAGAAACAAGACAATCTTGAGGTTCACAGAAGCACCACTGATATAGTTCAAAATAGCTGAGCAGCGGATTTAGGCCTTGTTTACAGCTGGGTTTAAAATGTGTTTTGTTTGATCGCATCACAAATAGGCAGTCTCCATATCACCATCTCTTTTGTCCACTTTCGACCACTTCTGTCATTTTTTCAAGGGGAGGGTCAATTGGTGGGTAAATGCATGGGATCTTTCACATCTTGCGATCAAATGAATAGTATATGCAAAAGGGGGGGGGCGTGTTAAAGAAAAAAAAATTTAAAATTAGCCCATAAATTAGTCACCCTCAAGTCATCCTAGGTGTAGATGACTTTCTTTTTTCAGACGAATCAAGTCAGAGTTATTTTTAAAATTGTCTTTAATTTTTCAAGCTGTTTAATGCCACTCAGCGGGTGTTGCATGCTTCAGTCCAAAAGAAGTTAAATAAAAAGCGCCGATCCATAAAAAAAAAGTGTCTCACACGGCTCCGGAGGGTGAACAAGTGCCTCCTATAGCGAATTGATGCGTTTTTGTAAGAAAAATATCCATATTCAAAACGTAATAATTACTTTAATCTAGCTTGCGCCAACTGTTGTACACTGGAAGCAGTTCCGGGCAGATGACGCATGAGGTCAGCGCTGTCCATGCGCCGGTGAGTCTCGTGAAAACCAACGTTTGTTAACAGGAGCAGAGGTTCCTTACTTTAGCACAGGAAAACCAGTCTCCTCTTGGCTTATATCGAAATCCTCCGACATTCTTCTTTACAAATCCTCATTACAAGTTACAAGTCCTTTTGTACTTCTAATAAGTGACCATTGTTTTGTTTTTATCTCTCCGCTGCGCTTCCGCGTTCGTCACTTCTGAGCGGCGCATGCACAAAGCTGAACTCATACGTCATCCGCCCGGAACTGCGTCCGTGTACAACAGTGAGCGCAAGCTACATTAAAGTGATTATTACGTTTTGAATATGGATATTTTTTTTACAAAAACGCATCGATTCGCTTCAGAAGGCCTTTGTTCACCCCCTGGAGCCGTGTGAGACACTTTTTATTATGGATGGGCACTTTTTATTTTACTTCTTTTGAACTGATGCATGCAACACCCGCTGAGTGCCATTAAACAGCTTGAAAGATTAAAGTTTTTAATATAACTCCGACTGGATTCGTCTGAAAGAAGAAAGTCATATACACCTAGGATGACTTGAGGGTGAGTAATTTATGGGCTAATTTTCCCTACACATGCCCTCAGTGCGGAAAGAGTTTCAATCATATGCGACACTTTGAAGACCACATAAGAATTCACACTGGAGAGAAGCCTTTCACCTGCCAACAGTGTGGAAGAAGTTTCAACCGAAAAGGAAGCCATAACAGGCACATGAGAATTCACACTGGAGAGAAGCCATTTACATGTGGTCACTGTGGAAAGAGTTTCAGATATAAAACAGGCCTTAAGTCCCACATGAGTTTTCACATATGAGAGAACTGTATTTATGTTATCAGTGTGACATGAGTCCTATAATAACACCAGAGAAAAGCCTTTGCTGTGCCATCACTGTGGAAAGACTTGCAGAAACAAGACAATCTTGAGGTTCACAGAAGCACCACTGATATAGTTCAAAATAGCTGAGCAGCGGATTTAGGCCTTGTTTACAGCTGGGTTTAAAATGTGTTTTGTTTGATCGCATCACAAATAGGCAGTCTCCATATCACCATCTCTTTTGTCCACTTTCGACCACTTCTGTCATTTTTTCAAGGGGAGGGTCAATTGGTGGGTAAATGCATGGGATCTTTCACATCTTGCGATCAAATGAATAGTATATGCAAAAGGGGGGGGGCGTGTTAAAGAAAAAAAAATTTAAAATTAGCCCATAAATTAGTCACCCTCAAGTCATCCTAGGTGTAGATGACTTTCTTTTTTCAGACGAATCAAGTCAGAGTTATTTTTAAAATTGTCTTTAATTTTTCAAGCTGTTTAATGCCACTCAGCGGGTGTTGCATGCTTCAGTCCAAAAGAAGTTAAATAAAAAGCGCCGATCCATAAAAAAAAAGTG
Organism: Sinocyclocheilus grahami; assembly: GCF_001515645.1. Taxonomy (NCBI): domain Eukaryota; kingdom Metazoa; phylum Chordata; class Actinopteri; order Cypriniformes; family Cyprinidae; genus Sinocyclocheilus; species Sinocyclocheilus grahami. Next base: position 161,004 of record NW_015506072.1, read on the forward strand.
TCTCACACGGCTCCGGAGGGGGAACAAGTGCCTCCTATAGCGAATTGATGCGTTTTTGTAAGAAAAATATCCATATTCAAAACGTAATAATTACTTTAATCTAGCTTGCGCCAACTGTTGTACACTGGAAGCAGTTCCGGGCAGATGACGCATGAGGTCAGCGCTGTCCCTGCGCCGGTGA
>NW_015506072.1:161253-171319 GCF_001515645.1 Sinocyclocheilus grahami
AGGAAAACCAGTCTCCTCTTGGCTTATATCGAAATCCTCCGACATTCTTCTTTACAAATCCTCATTACAAGTTACAAGTCCTTTTGTACTTCTAATAAGTGACCATTGTTTTGTTTTTATCTCTCCGCTGCGCTTCCGCGTTCGTCACTTCTGAGCGGCGCATGCACAAAGCTGAACTCATACGTCATCCGCCCGGAACTGCGTCCGTGTACAACAGTGAGCGCAAGCTACATTAAAGTGATTATTACGTTTTGAATATGGATATTTTTTTTACAAAAACGCATCGATTCGCTTCAGAAGGCCTTTGTTCACCCCCTGGAGCCGTGTGAGACACTTTTTATTATGGATGGGCACTTTTTATTTTACTTCTTTTGAACTGATGCATGCAACACCCGCTGAGTGCCATTAAACAGCTTGAAAGATTAAAGTTTTTAATATAACTCCGACTGGATTCGTCTGAAAGAAGAAAGTCATATACACCTAGGATGACTTGAGGGTGAGTAATTTATGGGCTAATTTTATTTTCAAGTCTAGGAACAAGCACAAAAAAAGAAAGAAACAAAAATATATATATAATGAAGAAACATTAGTAAGCAGTGCTGGTGGTAGTAAAAAGGAGTTAGTAAATATTAAGGGGAGGAATGAAGGGAATTCAAAATTATAGTGCAATTTAAAGAGGGGTACGGCGTAACAGTGTAAACCCAATTGCATTAACAAATGAGTTGAAACAAGCAGCCGAGTTGTGTTTTTACCTGAGCGCTTTCTTTTTTCTTGACAGTTTGTCTTGAGCCCATGCCATCTCTGTTGATGTAGGTACATTTGATTTCATAATGGCATTTTAAATGGTAAGCAACATGTTAATCATGTTAATATTCTTTCATCAGTAAGGTCCAGCCAACTACCAAAATGCCAAAGCAACTCGTTCTCAGTGTAAGATGCATTTTGATGCTGCAACAGGAACTAGACGGCTGAAAGACTGAAGTATCTCTGCTCCTGCAATTAAAATCAGGACTGTCATGATGTGTTCATGTTAATTTTTCAAGAACTTTTGTAGCCATATGAAAGAAATAAACTTGTTTAATAAGTTAAGTTGATAGTGCTGTGTTTGAATTTATTTGAATTAATCATCCTCTGTTGAGATCTTGGTAGATTTAATGACTTTTATTTGACATTGATTTCAGTGTTAATTTTAACACTATGTACTGCAGATTATATAAACAGTAATATTCATTTTATTAAGCCATTTTGACTAACCCACGTGGGGCTCCATGGAAGATGTTGACAAGATTGAAAGGGGGTCGCTCAGTTGGGTCCCACATGGCTGTAGTGGTTGAGATGAGGCAAAATAATTAACTTAATTAACTGGTCAAACATATAAAAATACAAACAGTACTTGCATTATAGTACTGGCATAGATTCACATGCCATTTTAGAGGTATTTCTTGATTTAAAGGCTTTCACAGTATGGAAACTGCACTTTTAAAAGTTTTTAATGATCTCTTATTGATCACAGACTCTGGAGATTCTGCCATACTTATGCTTTTTAAACCTCACAGCTGCATTTGATACCATAAATTATAACATTCTGATCTCTCGGCTTTAGAGTGGTTTAAGTCTTATCTGTCTAATAGAAAGTTTTCTGTCCACCGTCAGCTCACCTTCCTTGTGGAGTCCCTCAGGGATCTATTTTTGGCACAATGTTGTTTTCCCTTTATGTGTTTCCACTAGAGTCTATTCTAAGGAAGTATGGCATTTTGTTTCATTGCTATGCAGACGACACACAACTTTATCTGCAATTGAAATGAAAATATATCAGCTGTTTGAAATTATTGTTGGACTGCCTCAATGACAATAAAACAAAAATTCTGGTGTTTGGCTTGAATGGTACCCATGTGGCCCCTAACACGGGATTGGATTCTTTACTTCCTTACTTTAAATCCTCCTTTAAAAATGTGGGCGTAATCTTGGATAGTGATTTTAAACATAACTAGATCAAAAAGTTTGTCAAGACAAACTTTTAAGTTGGCTTGAGAAAGCCTGACCAGAAAGTTTGAAAAAGTTTGACGGTCTGAAATAGTTTGACGTTTAAAGTAGTTTTAAAGCTTAAAGTTTGACATTTTGAAGGCAATACAGTCTGTCAGATAGATAGATAGATAGATAGAGGCTGGATTCATAAAGGTGGAAATCGTGTTCAAGTGTGAGGAAAAAAAACTTTTGCAAGTGTAATTCATTTGCATTAGCATGAAGCTGCAGTTTCATAATACATGAATTAACGTTACACTTATGAAAAACAGTCAAATGCTGCAAATCTTTTTCCTTTTTCTGAAACACAATTTCCATCTCTACAAATCTTCTCTTGCGTTTGCAAAATTAATTTAGGCTTGCAACCTTGTGTACACTTTTACAAATCTTACCTCGTGCATGCAAATCTTTTTGGCATCATTTTACCTTTATAGAACAGTATTAAAATGTTTCAAACATCCATTCATATTTGTGAATTTGCTGTGGTGTTTATCACAGTATCCTAGACTTAATTGGCAGTCTATTTATAAAACACTCAACACTTACACATTTGATGTTAAATATTGATTGAAAATGTTTGCGTCATACATGTTTTGTGTACTGCTTTTTTATTTAAATGTTCAGAGTACTTTTTTTGTCATGCAAATGTTGTGTAACTTAATATACTATTGCGATGAAAATGTAAGTAATTATCATATGAGCATGTTATACTGTCAGTAATATATAGCCTAGGCTGTGTCTGGTGTGTATGTGTGAAAAGCATCAAAACTGACATATTTGAGAATTACCTAATGACTTTAATTGAACCAAATATGAGGAAAAAAAGCTACAATTTTGAGAAATACAAAGTAAACAGCAGAACTATTGGAAACCAATTGAAAAACATTTACATATAAACAAACAAACCAATTAATCAATTAACTATATTATACAAGCACACAAACTAAACAGCTGAACAAATAATATTTTAATAATTGGGAAACTACTCCCTTAACCTATATCATTTAACACAGAACTTTCTTTTTAAATTCTATACTTTGATGCTTAGCACCCGGTTGTTAATGTTTTATTTTCATTTTCAGTGGCAGCTGTTCCACAAGGTTCTCAATGTCTCCGGAAATCATTGTGTCTGGGACAACGTACTCCTCGTAATCCACCCCAGGAGGTCAAAAATGACTGGTATTACTATATTTGTGAATACCAGTACACATACTGTTTTATGTAAAACTGAACCTGTTTTATTAGCATGACATGAGCATTAAAAATAATAATAGATAATAATAAAATATACAAAAACAAAAGGCAGATTTATAAGCAAGTTGTGTTGACTTATGTTACCAATATGGCAGATGTGTGTAGTGATGGGAGGGGCTCCAGTTTGAGAAAGACTTGATTTAAAGAAATAATATTATGCATTACATAGTGTACCTTTACAGTGGTGTGTGTGGAAGAATTGAATTGAATTCTTCCATTCTGTTTAGTGTTTGGGCTGAGGTGGGTCAGCTCAACAGTGTCTCCATTTAACAGCTCGATAAGAGCCTCATCTCGCCAAAGAGAAACCTCAACTGCTGTTGATTTGCAGTTTAACTTGAAGTCCAGGACGGGCACTTTACCGAACTGCACCTGCGCCATCCTCACCTCCTGCAACTACAAATCACATACCAGAGGTAACATTATTCTCCGCTGCGCTTCCGCGTTCGTCACTTCTGAGCGGCGCATGCACAAAGCTGAACTCATACGTCATCCGCCCGGAACTGCGTCCGTGTACAACAGTGAGCGCAAGCTACATTAAAGTGATTATTACGTTTTGAATATGGATATTTTTTTTACAAAAACGCATCGATTCGCTTCAGAAGGCCTTTGTTCACCCCCTGGAGCCGTGTGAGACACTTTTTATTATGGATGGGCACTTTTTATTTTACTTCTTTTGAACTGATGCATGCAACACCCGCTGAGTGCCATTAAACAGCTTGAAAGATTAAAGTTTTTAATATAACTCCGACTGGATTCGTCTGAAAGAAGAAAGTCATATACACCTAGGATGACTTGAGGGTGAGTAATTTATGGGCTAATTTTATTTTCAAGTCTAGGAACAAGCACAAAAAAAGAAAGAAACAAAAATATATATATAATGAAGAAACATTAGTAAGCAGTGCTGGTGGTAGTAAAAAGGAGTTAGTAAATATTAAGGGGAGGAATGAAGGGAATTCAAAATTATAGTGCAATTTAAAGAGGGGTACGGCGTAACAGTGTAAACCCAATTGCATTAACAAATGAGTTGAAACAAGCAGCCGAGTTGTGTTTTTACCTGAGCGCTTTCTTTTTTCTTGACAGTTTGTCTTGAGCCCATGCCATCTCTGTTGATGTAGGTACATTTGATTTCATAATGGCATTTTAAATGGTAAGCAACATGTTAATCATGTTAATATTCTTTCATCAGTAAGGTCCAGCCAACTACCAAAATGCCAAAGCAACTCGTTCTCAGTGTAAGATGCATTTTGATGCTGCAACAGGAACTAGACGGCTGAAAGACTGAAGTATCTCTGCTCCTGCAATTAAAATCAGGACTGTCATGATGTGTTCATGTTAATTTTTCAAGAACTTTTGTAGCCATATGAAAGAAATAAACTTGTTTAATAAGTTAAGTTGATAGTGCTGTGTTTGAATTTATTTGAATTAATCATCCTCTGTTGAGATCTTGGTAGATTTAATGACTTTTATTTGACATTGATTTCAGTGTTAATTTTAACACTATGTACTGCAGATTATATAAACAGTAATATTCATTTTATTAAGCCATTTTGACTAACCCACGTGGGGCTCCATGGAAGATGTTGACAAGATTGAAAGGGGGTCGCTCAGTTGGGTCCCACATGGCTGTAGTGGTTGAGATGAGGCAAAATAATTAACTTAATTAACTGGTCAAACATATAAAAATACAAACAGTACTTGCATTATAGTACTGGCATAGATTCACATGCCATTTTAGAGGTATTTCTTGATTTAAAGGCTTTCACAGTATGGAAACTGCACTTTTAAAAGTTTTTAATGATCTCTTATTGATCACAGACTCTGGAGATTCTGCCATACTTATGCTTTTTAAACCTCACAGCTGCATTTGATACCATAAATTATAACATTCTGATCTCTCGGCTTTAGAGTGGTTTAAGTCTTATCTGTCTAATAGAAAGTTTTCTGTCCACCGTCAGCTCACCTTCCTTGTGGAGTCCCTCAGGGATCTATTTTTGGCACAATGTTGTTTTCCCTTTATGTGTTTCCACTAGAGTCTATTCTAAGGAAGTATGGCATTTTGTTTCATTGCTATGCAGACGACACACAACTTTATCTGCAATTGAAATGAAAATATATCAGCTGTTTGAAATTATTGTTGGACTGCCTCAATGACAATAAAACAAAAATTCTGGTGTTTGGCTTGAATGGTACCCATGTGGCCCCTAACACGGGATTGGATTCTTTACTTCCTTACTTTAAATCCTCCTTTAAAAATGTGGGCGTAATCTTGGATAGTGATTTTAAACATAACTAGATCAAAAAGTTTGTCAAGACAAACTTTTAAGTTGGCTTGAGAAAGCCTGACCAGAAAGTTTGAAAAAGTTTGACGGTCTGAAATAGTTTGACGTTTAAAGTAGTTTTAAAGCTTAAAGTTTGACATTTTGAAGGCAATACAGTCTGTCAGATAGATAGATAGATAGATAGAGGCTGGATTCATAAAGGTGGAAATCGTGTTCAAGTGTGAGGAAAAAAAACTTTTGCAAGTGTAATTCATTTGCATTAGCATGAAGCTGCAGTTTCATAATACATGAATTAACGTTACACTTATGAAAAACAGTCAAATGCTGCAAATCTTTTTCCTTTTTCTGAAACACAATTTCCATCTCTACAAATCTTCTCTTGCGTTTGCAAAATTAATTTAGGCTTGCAACCTTGTGTACACTTTTACAAATCTTACCTCGTGCATGCAAATCTTTTTGGCATCATTTTACCTTTATAGAACAGTATTAAAATGTTTCAAACATCCATTCATATTTGTGAATTTGCTGTGGTGTTTATCACAGTATCCTAGACTTAATTGGCAGTCTATTTATAAAACACTCAACACTTACACATTTGATGTTAAATATTGATTGAAAATGTTTGCGTCATACATGTTTTGTGTACTGCTTTTTTATTTAAATGTTCAGAGTACTTTTTTTGTCATGCAAATGTTGTGTAACTTAATATACTATTGCGATGAAAATGTAAGTAATTATCATATGAGCATGTTATACTGTCAGTAATATATAGCCTAGGCTGTGTCTGGTGTGTATGTGTGAAAAGCATCAAAACTGACATATTTGAGAATTACCTAATGACTTTAATTGAACCAAATATGAGGAAAAAAAGCTACAATTTTGAGAAATACAAAGTAAACAGCAGAACTATTGGAAACCAATTGAAAACCATTTACATACAGTATAAACAATCAAACCAATTAATCAATTAACTACCCCCTTAACCTATTAAATTTTAATCTATATCATTTAACACAGAACTTTCTTTTTAAATTCTATACTTTGATGCTTAGCACCCGGTTGTTAATGTTTTATTTTCATTTTCAGTGGCAGCTGTTCCACAAGGTTCTCAATGTCTCCGGAAATCATTGTGTCTGGGACAACGTACTCCTCGTAATCCACCCCAGGAGGTCAAAAATGACTGGTATTACTATATTTGTGAATACCAGTACACATACTGTTTTATGTAAAACTGAACCTGTTTTATTAGCATGACATGAGCATTAAAAATAATAATAGATAATAATAAAATATACAAAAACAAAAGGCAGATTTATAAGCAAGTTGTGTTGACTTATGTTACCAATATGGCAGATGTGTGTAGTGATGGGAGGGGCTCCAGTTTGAGAAAGACTTGATTTAAAGAAATAATATTATGCATTACATAGTGTACCTTTACAGTGGTGTGTGTGGAAGAATTGAATTGAATTCTTCCATTCTGTTTAGTGTTTGGGCTGAGGTGGGTCAGCTCAACAGTGTCTCCATTTAACAGCTCGATAAGAGCCTCATCTCGCCAAAGAGAAACCTCAACTGCTGTTGATTTGCAGTTTAACTTGAAGTCCAGGACGGGCACTTTACCGAACTGCACCTGCGCCATCCTCACCTCCTGCAACTACAAATCACATACCAGAGGTAACATTATTGGCGTGCTGTTACAGTACAGTACTCGAACATGCTCCCACCACAAAGCATGAAGGTTGCCCACATGCCTTTTATGCTATATTCTGCAGATTTATAATATCCCAAAAAGGATAGTTCAACCCAAAATGAATATTGTCATCATTTACTCACCCTCAAGTTGTTCCAAACCTGTATGATTTTTTTTGCTCTTCTAAATCCGAAGGAAGATGTTTGTAAGAATGTTTGTAACCTGACAGTTCTGGGGCACCATTAATTTATGTGTATATATATATATATACAGTGGGTACGGAAAGTATTCAGACCCCCTTAAATTTTTCACTCTTTGTTATATTGCAGCCATTTGCTAAAATCATTTAAGTTATTTTTTTTCCTCATTAATGTACACCCAGCACCCCATATTGACAGAAAAACACAGAATTGTTGACATTTTTGCAGATTTATTAAAAAAGAAAAACTGAAATATCACATGGTCCTAAGTATTCAGACCCTTTGCTCAGTATTTAGTAGAAGCACCCTTTTGATCGAATACAGCCATGAGTCTTTTTGGGAAAGATGCAACAAGTTTTGCACACCTGGATTTGGGGATCCTCTGCCATCCCTCCTTGCAGATCCTCTCCAGTTCTGTCAGGTTAGATGGTAAACGTTGGTGGACACCCATTTTTAGGTCTCTCCAGAGATGCTCAAGTGGGTTACAAATCACATACCAGAGGTAACATTATTGGCGTTCTGTTACAGTACAGTACTCGAACATGCTCCCACCACAATGCTATATTCTGCAGATTTATAATATCCCAAAAAGGATAGTTCAACCCAAAATGAATATTGTCATAATTTACTCACCCTCAAGTTGTTCCAAACCTGTATGATTTTTTTTGCTCTTCTAAATCCGAAGGAAGATGTTTGTAAGAATGTTTGTAACCTGACAGTTCTGGGGCACCATTTATATTTATATATTAGGGGTGCAACGGTTCTCGGTAAAAAAAAAACGAAATCCACACACGGTTCGGCATGCACTAGGACCCGCGGTTCAACTTAAATCTGACAATGCATCTGTAATATGGTTTGTCAAGAGTTCGGCTAATGCATGTTTCTGTTGATGGATACAAATTCTGGCTTCCCAATACATTACAACAAGAGCAATGAGAGAGAAAAAGCAATACGAGACAAACCAGTCACTCTTTGTTCAATGCGAGTGCTGTATGCTGGAATAACTCATTTATGCCGTCATCACGTGTTGATAGCGCAGGTGAGACCTGAACAGCACACGATGCTATCTGTGCTTAAAGGCAGGGTATGTAATTTTTCAAAAACACTTTAGAAAACTGATTCGGGACGAATAGCAAAACAAACTTGTAGCCAATCAGCAGTAAGGGGCGTGTCTACTCATGATGTGGAGGAGAGAGCGTTCAGTGCACAGGACGGACATTAGCCAAGCCGAGTGACAGAAAGATAGAGATGGCGGATAGAAAACAAAAGAGGAACACGTCTGCGGAAAGATAAGCCAAGAAGTAGGACCCGTGTAAATATGGGATCAGCTTTCCAGCGCTGGAGAGAACTCAAGGAGCGGAGGCCTGCGATCGGACGCCGAGGTTGCTTTGTTTCTTCTCGATAGGTGAGTAACACCGTGTCTACAACAGCTAAAGTCTGCCTACACTGGACGCGATCAAACCACCGGTGAACACCATTTGAGATGTGTGTCAGCACGTCATAAATAGAACCCGGCAGCAGTTTTTATGTCGGGATTTGTTGCGCCGCGCCGCTCACGGCCGTAGACATGGTGTAACATTGGTTTTGCTTTGTTTCACAGAACTAATCGTTGCCTGGGTTGCGTACGTATGTGTGTGGGGCGGAGCTATCAAAATAGGGGCAAGACCCTTTTGGGGTAGGGGTGTGTTTGTTTTGGTGATTTCAAAGATCAACATTGGCTACCAGAAATCGCTTACCCTGCCTTTAAACTAAACTCATTTAAACCTGGCCAGTTTAAATATTAAAGAGCCAGAAGACGCGAACTCGCACGTGCAGTGAGAAGATCTGTGCTCATCCGAAGTGTGTGAACCCGCGTCTCAGAACGCGCACAAATATTAAGCTCTCTTTGAAGTATTGTGCTTGATTGTCAAAATGATTGGTGAGTATCCTAGCAGACAAAGTCGGCTGAGCGTACAGTATCAGTGCACTGGATCAGTGCGTTCTCTTAAAGTGACAGCACTTTCTTAATGTTAATCAAACAGCAACAACACGGAAATCACTCACTGCTCTTGACTGAATAACTTTGGTAACTTTAATAAGGATTAATCTTTCATTTATACAGTCAAATATGCTATGTATATATGTTATTTTACAGTTGATTACTTTATTCAATTTCTGTACCTAAAAACTAATGTTAGACCTACCTAAAAAAACAGAAAAACACAGTTTATTTTATTTGTATCTTTGCTCTATTGTATTTATTTGTGCTGTTGCTTGTAGTTAGATTATTTGTTATCTTTGTTATTTTTATTTGACAATATAGTTTTTTTTACCTAAACATAGCACATACCGAACCGCACCGAAACCGTGATACAAACCGAACCGTGAGTAAGCTGAACCGTTGCTAATACCGTCTAATATATATTATTAAATATATAGCATATACATTTATTAGTTTCATAAACCCCAATATAATCAACAAAACTGATCTCCAAAATACTTTTTATTATTAACTTTTTTATATAATGCTTCTATAATGAGACACTTAAAGACTCTTATTTGAAAAGAGACATGGTCATTGTATAACTGTATCATCTACACAAGCCATTGTGCTTGCAACAAATTAAACTGCATTGTTTCATTTA
>NW_015506072.1:171454-176488 GCF_001515645.1 Sinocyclocheilus grahami
GGTGTAACATTGGTTTTGCTTTGTTTCACAGAACTAATCGTTGCCTGGGTTGCGTACGTATGTGTGTGGGGCGGAGCTATCAAAATAGGGGCAAGACCCTTTTGGGGTAGGGGTGTGTTTGTTTTGGTGATTTCAAACATCAACATTGGCTACCAGAAATCGCTTACCCTGCCTTTAAACTAAACTCATTTAAACCTGGCCAGTTTAAATATTAAAGAGCCAGAAGACGCGAACTCGCACGTGCAGTGAGAAGATCTGTGCTCATCCGAAGTGTGTGAACCCGCGTCTCAGAACGCGCACAAATATTAAGCTCTCTTTGAAGTATTGTGCTGGAATGGACAAATTCACACAAAAATGATGTCAAAATGATTGGTGAGTATCCTAGCAGACAAAGTCGGCTGAGCGTACAGTATCAGTGCACTGGATCAGTGCGTTCTCTTAAAGTGACAGCACTTTCTTAATGTTAATCAAACAGCAACAACACGGAAATCACTCACTGCTCTTGACTGAATAACTTTGGTAACTTTAATAAGGATTAATCTTTCATTTATACAGTCAAATATGCTATGTATATATGTTATTTTACAGTTGATTACTTTATTCAATTTCTGTACCTAAAAACTAATGTTAGACCTACCTAAAAAAACAGAAAAACACAGTTTATTTTATTTGTATCTTTGCTCTATTGTATTTATTTGTGCTGTTGCTTGTAGTTAGATTATTTGTTATCTTTGTTATTTTTATTTGACAATATAGTTTTTTTTACCTAAACATAGCACATACCGAACCGCACCGAAACCGTGATACAAACCGAACCGTGAGTAAGCTGAACCGTTGCTAATACCGTCTAATATATATTATTAAATATATAGCATATACATTTATTAGTTTCATAAACCCCAATATAATCAACAAAACTGATCTCCAAAATACTTTTTATTATTAACTTTTTTATATAATGCTTCTATAATGAGACACTTAAAGACTCTTATTTGAAAAGAGACATGGTCATTGTATAACTGTATCATCTACACAAGCCATTGTGCTTGCAACAAATTAAACTGCATCGTTTCATTTACCTTCTGTGGGTAATTGTAAATGTCTTTGGTGACTACAATATTATTGCTCCTCACATTGATCCCACAAACATGGAATAGTAATCCTCTCATAGTAAAGTTATCAAAACTAATGGGCAAATGTATTATTATTATTTATATTCATTTATATTATTTAAATGTTTCTTTATCTTAAAGGGGTCATATGATGCTGCTTAAAAGAACAGTATTTTGTGTGTTTGGTGTAATGAAATGTGTTTATGCGGTTTAAGGTAAAAAAAAAAACACATTATTTTAAGAGAAAGGAAAACTTGAAATCGCATCATATGACCCCTTTAAGGATCTACACTTTGTTACAACACTTAAACAAAATTTTTTATAAAATCAAAGACATGAGAAGACATTTACAAGTACCCATAGAAGGTAAATAAACAATGCAGTTTAACTTGTTGGTAATGGTTTATTTTGACTGCAATAAAAACTCACTTCTGCTGCAATCCGCTCATGGACCTCTGGACTAAGTGACCACCGCCTCTTCGGTTGAGAACCACCTTCACTGCTTTGGTCAACCAGGGAATGGAGAGAATTTCTGTAAAGGAATAAGAAAACGTATCAATAATAATAATAAATATAGCTGCAAGCAGTGATTTCCGGGGTTCAAGCAGTTACGGCATTTAAGCACATAAGGAAAAAGATTTTGTGTTAACATGGCAGTAATCACCTAAATTAATGATTAAAAATTAGGGATGTATCGGTATCGGGCCCGATACTGGCCTCCTGTACTCGTACTCGTACTCGTTAAAATGCCCCGATACCAAACGCCGATACCACACAGTATGTGATAATGGTAGTTACATAGCACCTGGACCTCAGTTATCATGAAAAAAGCCAGGAAATGTCAGTTTTGACAATATGGGACCTTTAATGGAGTTCTGGCTCTTTAAAGATAAATTCAAATGTCAAAATAGATTCGATAACGGCACGATAAAACAAAATCAACAGTGTTTTATCAATTTGAAATATGCAGTTTTCTTTAGAAAGAACAGACGTTGATGCTCCTTTTTATACACAGCTGCGCAGTTGGCTTTAATACTCAACTTTGAATCAATGATTGTCTTTATAAGATTGCACACACTCCACTGTTTGACCCTTAATGGATGTGTCTTCATGCACAGAAACATATCCTTGTGCTGAATGCATAAACACATTTGGAAAAATATAATAAATACTTGACGAAATAAAATTATAAATATAATTTGTAAAAATTTTATATTTTTTTAATTTCGTCATATATATTTCAATATGCATTTCACCAAGAATAAAACTGACAAATATTTTATTATTCAAATGTGTTTCCTTTATGTAACTATCTAAGCACTTTCTGGATTGTAGACAGGACTTTTATTTTGGTAAGGCTAAGGCTAAAGCGTCATAAGGCTGCGCCGCGCTCCTGCTTCTGTGTTTCAGCTGAAGAAAGGTTTGTGGTCTTAATCATTTAAAGTGTTTGGATTCATACAAATGCATTCAGTCTATTTTATAGTGTTTACAAGCGATGCAAAGTTAATAATTATAGTGTGTAACATTGTAATATTTTATCTAATATGAATGCAGGTTATTTTGTGAGAGTAAAGCTCATTCACACATTAGTAACAGATAAAGTGTGTCTGATTTCAGTTGCTATTTCAGTTGCTTCACAAAATGATTCAGTGTTTTGAATCACCAAGAGACCTGCTGCTCAGAACAGTGTAACTGCAACAACAACAAACACAAACATGTGGAATGACAACTTTTACAAACAACTGCTAATGTGTTGTTGTAATGGCAAGCTGAATGTACAATAGCAATGTTTAAACGTGGAATTTATTAAATATACTTATCATTTAATACAGTGTTTCCCCTGCCATTATATTAGGGGGGCGGTCTAATAATTAATATTATTTTATTTTCTCTATAGCACCAGATCACAACAGAAGTCATTTACTTTTACTTTACTTTTAGTCATTTAGCAGACGCTTTTATCCAAAGCGACTTACAAATTAGAAAAAGTAATTAAAACTAAAACTCTATAAATACTATATATACACACATTTAAGTAAATAAAATAAAAATGACAAATGCATACAACATTTCAAAACTAAACATTTAAATGAAAACAAAAAAATAAAGCTAAAAACAATTCAAAATATTAAAAGAACAAAAGGTATGAGTATAATAATGATTCTAACATAACACTAAACCAAACACCAAAGAACAACTACATGTGTGCAGCCACATACATATACATGTACATAAATACATCCAATATATATATATATATTATTTCATTTCCATTTTGTATGTTGAAGTACTAAAATAACTCAAATGAAACAAAACTAAAACTTAATAAAAACCCTATATAGACATAAAAAAAAACGAATAAAATGACAACATTACTACAACTGTAACTAAAACTAAAATAGATAACTAATACAAATCAAACTACATTAGTTTATCAGTAATCCTAAAAAAATACACACATGCTAAAATAACAACTTACTGACACATAGTAAGAAATGGTTATAAAAACTGAAACAGAAATGAAACAAGTAATAGGAGTTTAAAGTTGCCTTTCCGATAGAACAGGTCTATACCTTGTTCTTTTGTTAAGCAAACTAAATAGCCTTATGTTTTTGATCTTATTTACACAACGTTACATGGTCGCGCTCTCTGCATCACGCACAGCGGAGTACACACACGCACACACTCCCACTAGTATTTGTAAATATTATGCCGCAAAACGATTCATTTTTAAATGAATTCTGCGTGTCTCCGTGTTAATGAATGGCGCAGACATGTTTTTTTTAACCACGTCTTTAGCGTCTGCGTCCACTTCAGCGTCCACTAACAAGGACATAAATACATGAACAGCATCTCCAGAACTGCTCTGAGAGTCACTTCATCAGCATTTGACCGTTTCATTTCAGTAAAACTAACATATCATATACACACAGAAATTAGGGATGGGCGATACCACTTATTTTGTTTTCGATACGATACCAATATTTTTCAAGGCAGTATCGTCGATAACTAAACTTTTAAATGATGAAATTTATTAAATTATTAAATTACTAAGAGTAAAATGGGTAATGATAACCACTTAACTTTGTTTAAAACACATTTTAACATTCAATACGCCTTAATTGTAATTTATTAGGTTATATTATTGTTTACACATGATTCAAATCTACAAATACTACTGTTGAACTACGGTCACTTTAGTAAAACCATGGTTCATTATCATAAGGGGCTGCCAGTGACCGGCTGTTGCATCCATAAAATGCAACCTTTTTATTCTGACAGTGTATGATTTCTATTAACATTACTGAATAGAACATGACCTATATTATCTTTCAACGTTCAATTTAAATAAATGTAATTGTACAAACTATGTAGGCTACGATTTCAATTTGTTTATTGTGAAATAACTCAAACATATGTTTTTTTCTGTCCTCTGATAAGCATTGTTCAGGGCTGCCGTTCCCAAAAGCTTTAATGCTTTCTTATGATACTTTTGGGAAACGCAGCCCTGTTTGAATGCACTTTTAGAAGTGAGTGAATGCTCTCCGTGATCGATTGGTTCTGTCTTGCAACATTTGTGTGTGTTCAGATGAGCAGGAAAATAACTATATCCTACACAATTACTCGCTAACAAAGGTTATTCATCCAATTCAATGCATTTGTACGCATTATTATTATTATTTTAAATAAACGAAATCACTGGTAAATAAAACACACCTTAGTATCGATATTTTTAGTTTGAGTATCGATACTTTCGATACTCGCGTCAGTATCGATATATCGATACTTAGGATCGATATGCCCATCCCTACTCTGAAGCGCTCAGTCAGAGAGTGTTCGGCGAGTGAAAATATATCTGAGCTAAACTTATACTTAGCCTCCAACTCACACACTGGCGAGTAAAATCTGAGAATTTATTAGC
>NW_015506072.1:176667-198052 GCF_001515645.1 Sinocyclocheilus grahami
GTCCTGGTCTTGGACTCGACAAAGCTGGACTTGACTACAGCTCTACTTGCTACGTGTACTGCTTTAGGCTAACCGAGACTTGCCATTTGCACTTATATATTGTAGCTCTTTTGTTGATTTTGACTGCTTTTATTGTCCTCATTTGTAAGTCGCTTTGGATAAAAGCATCTGCTAAATGACTAAATGTAATTAGACATGCTTTTTGACTAATAAAATTTAATTTAACCATTAAAAAGGAGTCGTAACAAAAAGCCGTAAACCTAGGGGAAACACTAAATACTTAATGTTAATCAAAACTGTATAGTCAAGTCAAGTCACCTTTATTTATATAGCGCTTTTAACAATACAGATTGTATCAAAGCAACTGAACAGTGTTTTAAATGTTTGTCTAATCAGATCATTTAAGTCCATTAACTTTCACTCTGACTCCCTTACTAGTGCACTGACTACTGAACTAGAGAGCTGATTGAGACGCACCCAGAGATTTGTTTATTTATTAATTTGTTCTTTTCTTTGTGTTAATTATTCTCGTCTTAAACAGAACAAAGTGTCCAAACTCACAGAAAAACTCCTGCTGAAGCAAATGAGATCCACGTGACACGATTATAAAGATGGAGTTTATTAAAGAGGAGAGTAAAGACATGAAGATTGAAGAAACATTCAGAGAAAAACCTGAAGATACTGAGGAACAAACAAAGATGGAGTTTATTAAAGAGGAGAGTGAAAACATAAGGATTGAAGAAACGTTCACAGCCAAAGATGAAGAACAAACAGGTTGGTTTTCATTCTCAAAGCTCTTTTTTAAAAGGATTTCAGCTTAATTTATTACTTCATTTCATTTGTTTTCTTAAAGTTCTCTTAAAGGCCATTTTCTACTCCTATTTCAGTGCTCTGATTCAAAAACAGCATTTAAAGGGTTGTGTCTCATTTCATATTTAAATGTCCATGTTCACTGCTAGGACTGAGTAACATTTTTGCATATGAAATAGATAAATAAAAGTTGTCTAACTTGCTCTGATATCATGCTGACATAGGGCAGCTCCCTAATAGTGTACTGAATGTTAGTCGACGAGAACAGGCTTAGTCGACTAACATTTTATTAGTTGGTAAGTCACAGGAAAACAATGGTCCATGTCCGTGACGGAGAGATCATTAACAGCTGGTCCTTGAGGTAATTACAGTGTATTAGGCAGGAAATCAAGACAGTCTCCTATCATTCATTAATCTCACATATGGCTTATCGTTTGGAAGTAAGTAGTGGCAGTTTTACACGGCCACTCTCTCTAACATTAATAAAGCGAAATGTGCGCTATTAGGGTGCATTTCTGAGTGCTTGTGCAGATTGTGCAAGCTATTAAGATGTTTACTGCATGACATGAAGGTGTCGGCGCTATTACAGGCATTTTCCCTGATAACGGGAGACAAATGTCATAATTTGTGCTCATGCAGATAAGAGGAAAACATCATTCGAAACTGAAGAATCTACTTTTATTTGTGTTCTCACAATATCAACAAAACGTTGTGCTTTTGTAAAATAAAGAAAATGGCTAGGGCTGTAGTATTTTTGTGGTTTTAAGTGTTCCTACCTACTTTTGATTTCTCCATCCAAAATATAGCAAATTCCGTGACATTCTGCGTCATACAGTAAATTCCGCTTTTATGACTGGATTCCCGTGATTCCATCTGCGTTTTTTGCCTCGTGGGAATAGAGCCCTATAATTATCGGATTACTCAATTAATCATTAGAATAATCTACTGATTACTTGATTACCAAAATAATCATTAGTGACGGGCCTAAACACAACAGAACATTCAAAACAAGCCCACGAAAACACAATCAAGATGAAAAATGCAAATGGAGCTTAACAAAATACCACTTAATTATCAGGCGCATGAAAAGCACACAAAATTAAATGCACACCTGGATTATGTCCTGGCGTTAATAAAAGAAACATTTTCTATGGTTAAAATAGACCAAAACTGCAAGTAAATGCGGACTATTAAAACATCTCTTAGTCTTACCAGGATTTTAGAATTTACTTTTAGAAACATTAGCTTGCACAAAGCATTCAGGCTCATTCTGTGTGCTGGGACTAATCCGGCGCCAGAAAACACTCGCTCCGCACTAGAAGAACAGTGGGAATTCTGAAGATTTTGCAGGAGACCTTGGCTAGTCAAAGGAGGGAACAAAACCTCAGGATTACAATCGAGGCATTTGACTGAGTTCAGAAAATGATATAGAGAAACTGCTTACTGATACAGATGGCGCTTTCCCACTGCGTGGTATGGCTCGGCTCGGTTTGCGTTTCCACTGCAGTTAAGTACCGCTTTAGAGTGGGCGGGATTATTCACATTAGTTGCGCTGCCTCTACTGCCGCGACTCCTGAAAAAGTTTTCATTCCGCGTCGCTCCGTCGAGCTCTTGCTGGAACTGATCCCCTGCTATCAACGGGAGTGTAGCATTTGGACCAATCAGACACACAACTATTTGTTATATTTCACAAATAATATCTAACGCCCCCTCACCTAACCAAAGGGCCAACTATGAGGGTCTATGGACCCTTTCCCCGAAATGCAACTAACACCTCAAAATGGCAGAACAGGCCTCTGGTTCCATGGCAACCAAAGACAAACCATCTGATAACACTAGTTTTATTGCTCAAAGGAATGTGGGCAGAGCAACTCTTACTCAAGTCTCGCTAAAACAGACCCATAATGCCAATAAAAATGGACTCTTCTCTAATTAATTCATGGGAAAACCTTACTTTGAATGAACACGTATACTTCAGGTCATTGTGTATGTTGTTACTGTTCTTGTATATTGTCTTTTGTATTGTATACTGTTTTATGCAGGCTTATGATAGAACCACTCGTACATGTACTCTTACCTATACCATGTTTAGTATCTATGAATTTGTTTTCTGATGATCTAAACGAGAGTGTATATTATATATTGATATTTATGCAACATATTAGTGTTCTAAGAATCTTTAGTAATTTTGCATCAACATCCAATCGAGTTCCATATGCAAATCATCATGCTCTCAGACAAAGGGTCATAAAACTCCCCAGTATTTCCAACCTCCCGCTTGGAATTTCAGCCTTTCTCATTGGACAAGGCCATCCTGAGAGGCGTGAATCTTGTCAGGCCTTAAAGGCCTCACATCAGTGACCCTCCTTCAGTCTGCGGTTCTGTTAGATTCTGAGAAGATGAGGATGCTGAACTAGTCTTCTAAGGACACCCTAAGTTCCTGCCAGGCCTCGGCCTTGACTTTCCATTCACCAAAGATCCTAGGATCTCAGCTGATGTCTCTCTTAGCTCTTTTTCACTTTCCACTGGGAAGAAACTCCCAATCACCATCGAGTCAGAACATCTTTGGATTTCATCACTCTTCAAACCCGGAAGAACGTAATCGCAAGTCCAAACCCTTGAAACCATCAAGACTTTCATCCGAGACAGCATCCGGACACTCGTCAACGACCAAGGCAATGCAAGTATCGAACATTTAACTAAATGAAACCGAGACCCCGTTGTAAAACGGCACTGATGGTTTTTAACTCGGGTGGTTCTGACTCATTTTCCATAACTGCATTCTCTAGTTTCTCTAATGGTTTCATTCATCCACTTTAGCTCCCGTTTTGTATGTCCGTGTGAGTGTATGTTTGTTTGTTTGTTTGTTAGACTGGTTTGTGTTAGTGTTTAGTTAATAAAACTCTTGTTCACATGCAAATTAAGTCCCTTTACGATTTTGATCCTTGCTACATGCTCTAATGCATTAATACTGTATGAAGGTGTTTTCTGTGGCCACGAAAATATCCTTTCCTAGAGTTGATATGAATTTACACTGAATGTTCACTGGACGAACAGATTAGTTGAGGGCAATTTAATTCTGCTACAGTTACTACTGGCAGCTGATATAAATAATTGTAATTAATCATAATTAATTTGAATTATTTATATACATTTCCCTTTTGAGCTGATTTGCTACAAGAGGTACGTCTGTACTTCCTCAACAGACAACGAAACGGACAGTTTTTGGTTGTTAAAAAAAAGGTGCGCTCGTTCAAAACAGTTGCGTTCGATCCTGTTGCATTCGGTTCAGTGACGCTTCTCTTTATTTTGATTTTGACATATTGAATCAACCTTAAGCATTAATTTTGATCCACGAAAAGATAACGTTAAAGATCAAGATGCAAGAATGTGGCATAGTTGCTGCTGAGGCAAATGGGCTCCCTCGCTCTTTCTGTTTCTTTGTAATAGCTGTAGACATGCTCGTTAATTCTTAATTTGGGTACAGACGTTACAAAAAGATCATATGATCATATGATTTTTTTTTTAAATCAGTATATTATAAAAGTTTTAAACAACTTATACACAGTCAAATTGATTTAACCTAACTCATGTTTTACAGTGTGACCACAATAACGGCATAGAGTAGCCTACCATACTGACTGGATAATCAGGAAAAATTGTTAAAATTAGAATTAATTATTGTTAGAATTAATACTACTAAAACAAAATAAAATTAATGCGTATGCCTATAGCCAAAGCACAAAATCTCTAAAACACAAAGTGCACAACTGCAGGCTCCTGCCGACAGCATACACTGAGAGAGCTTATAAACAATTTTATATCAGACATTTCTTGTAAATTACACAAATAATTGCAAAGAATCTAAAAGTAACATAATGAGTTTAATATGCCATTTTGAAGTAGAAAGGCTGAAATAGCAGCGTTGAACACTGCTGTGTGATTTTGCTCTATATCGTCAAAGGAAATATTCCAAACAAAGTCGCAGCTGAGCCGCTGCGCATATCCACGCAAACACAGCGGTGTTTCGTTTATAAATGAACCTGCGTTTTTTTATGAATCTGGTTGTCTGCCCACTAGGCATAGGCTATGGGATCCAGGTCTCTTTTTATTTTGTTTGGGCTTTTTGTGAAAAAATCAGAAAGGCGTTTTTTTTTCGCCATGTTGACTGGTGTATTTTTAAATTTTCAATGACAGATGCGGACGTGGTGATGTCACGTGACAATTGTTGCTTATTGTCATTAAGCTTTTTTCCCCTATGATTTTAATGAATATTCAAATTAATTAAATTTTTTTTTATTTTTTGTTACAAAATTTAAATGTATTTATTTTTAACACAGCACCCCCATTTTTTCTTTAGCTACTTCCCGCGGTAATGTGTGCAAGTCCAGAACAGAGACAAGTTGCTTGCAATAAGACACAAAACGGCCGGTTGCGTAAGTTCCTGGGGAAGCTCCTTAAGTTCGGCCATCCTACACACACGTGACTGACCGCTCGCTCGCTCCAACAGGAGGAGGAGGGTTGTGTTACTCTCTACACTGCACTCAACTTGATGGACTCCTACACTTTCAGTCTTTGAAGAGACATGAAAAACAATGCATACTGCAGGAACGGTATAATGGAAAATATTAGCGGTTTTGAAACTGAAATTTTCAAATCGCGGTATACCTTGAAACCGGTAATCGGCCCATGCCTATCCTGTACCCAGTAGAAAACCCCCCATAAGTGAACTGTACCGAACCGTACCATGCAGTGGAAAAGCGCCAAGAGAATAACTCCTTTTGGAGTGACTTTCTGCTTTGTAACTGCGATCTTTTTCATACTCAAACAGCAACATTATGCCCTAAAGAAAGTTGAAAGTGTAAAACGCATAAAATGACCCATTTAAACATAAATGGTGTTGGCTATTTTTGTATCATTCACTGCAAAAATAGCGAATGTGTTCAGGGACAAATTTAACATAGTTTGTGTGTTAAAACGGATGACACATCTATTGTGTAAGGCAATTAAACACAGAATGTGTCACTTAAAATCCTTAAGAGTTATGTGCAACTGAAAAAAAAAAACAGAAACTGCCAATGAATGCATTAATGTAACAAAAATATAAAACATTTGTAATTCTACAAAATCAAAACAGGCAGATGTAAAAATGTTAGCCTTTAAACTTCTGGTCAAATGTTGTTAGGGTGTCGGTGCCGATAGCCTTGTGGATAGTGCGTCGACTTAGTGCAACTGCATTCATGGCGACCTGAGTTTGATTCCCACCTTGAGGTCCTTTGCCGCTCCCCTCTCTCCACCCAATGCTTTCCTGTCAACTGTCCACTGTCCTATCACATTAAAGACATAAAAAGCCCATAAAATATAACTTAAATGTTGTCAGGGTAGAGAACAATGCATGCACATCAAAATGTTTTAAATCTCAGTTGCATAAATTCTGCTTAAAGGGTTAGTTCACCCCAAAATTTAAATTGGCTTTGGTTTTACTCACCCTCGAAGCTTCCTAGGTGTATATGACTTTCTTGTTTCAGACGTATCCAGTCAGATTTATATTAAAAAGTTGTCCTGGCTATTCCAAGCTCTATCATAGCAGTGTTAGCAACGGGTGTTGCAGTTGAACAGTCCACAAGTCGTCAAATAAAGCGCGCACATCCATAATAAAAAGGGCCACACACAGCACCGGGGGGATGAATAAAGGCCTCCTGTAGTGAATGCATGTGTTTTTGTAAGAAAAATATCCATATTTCAAACGTAATAAACACTTTTCTATCACTTCCACCAACTGTCATACGTGGAAGCCGTGCTGGGGGATGACGTAAGACGTCAGCGGTGCGTGATTAGTGATGAACACGGAGAGATAACAAAACCAAACGCCGGTCACGAATTAGAAGTACAAACTGAAGATTTGCATAGAAAAATGTTGGAGGATTTCTATGTAAATCAAGAGGAGACTGGTTTTCCTTTGCTAAAGTAAGGAAACTTTGCTTCCTTTCGTCCTATAAACAAACTCGTGAGACTAGCATATCTCAGAGCTCAGAGGCGCACGCGCTGTGGAACGGCTTCCGCATATGACAGATACTGGAAGTGAGAGAAAAGTGATTATTGAAATATGGATATTTTTCTTACAAAACACATGGATGCACTATAGGTGTCACGGTCACCAATTGTAGTGCCCATGAGCTCCGCCAGTGGGCACTCCATCCCTGACTTTTGCCATTCACCCTGGACTACATTCCCCATAATCCTTTGCCCCATTATCCTCATCATCTATTGCACCACCTGTCTCTCATTAGATCTCATCATCAGTTCACAGCTGTCTCACATTAGAAGGACTTTAAAAGATGTTGATTGTTAAGCCTGTAATGATTCCTAGTTTCTGTGATCCTGCCCGTGTTTCCTTGTTTTGCCTTGCCTTGCCTTTTGTGTATTTTGGATCTTGGACTGTTTATCTGGTTTTTATGATTGTTTTGCTGCCTGCCCTGACCATTGCCTGTTTACAGATTACTCTTTGTCTTTGCCTGGGATATTATTGTTTGCTGGTACTGGACCCTGCCTGTCTGACCACGTTTATGAATAAAGACTGCATTTGGATCCTCAACTCCGTTGTCACTACGCCTCCTTCGTTACAGAATCACCAGCCATACCCGGATCCAGCGGCTTTTAGAGCATTCCAGGCCAATCATGGACACCGTGGACCAGCTACTGCACCTTCGGCAAAGAGATTTGTCTATTGAGGATTACGTTCATCAATTTTGTGAGTTGTCCGATCAAGTGCCTTTGTATGACAGATACTGGAAGTGAGAGAAAAGTGATTATTGAAATATGGATATTTTTCTTACAAAACACATGGATGCACTATAGGTGTCACGGTCACCAATTGTAGTGCCCATGAGCTCCGCCAGTGGGCACTCCATCCCTGACTTTTGCCATTCACCCTGGACTACATTCCCCATAATCCTTTGCCCCATTATCCTCATCATCTATTGCACCACCTGTCTCTCATTAGATCTCATCATCAGTTCACAGCTGTCTCACATTAGAAGGACTTTAAAAGATGTTGATTGTTAAGCCTGTAATGATTCCTAGTTTCTGTGATCCTGCCCGTGTTTCCTTGTTTTGCCTTGCCTTGCCTTTTGTGTATTTTGGATCTTGGACTGTTTATCTGGTTTTTATGATTGTTTTGCTGCCTGCCCTGACCATTGCCTGTTTACAGATTACTCTTTGTCTTTGCCTGGGATATTATTGTTTGCTGGTACTGGACCCTGCCTGTCTGACCACGTTTATGAATAAAGACTGCATTTGGATCCTCAACTCCGTTGTCACTACGCCTCCTTCGTTACAGAATCACCAGCCATACCCGGATCCAGCGGCTTTTAGAGCATTCCAGGCCAATCATGGACACCGTGGACCAGCTACTGCACCTTCGGCAAAGAGATTTGTCTATTGAGGATTACGTTCATCAATTTTGTGAGTTGTCCGATCAAGTGCCTTTTGGTGAGATCATGTTAAAGGACCTTTTCAGTTATGGACTTAAAGAACCAACAAAATCATGGTTACCTGAAGGGAAATTTAACTGTAGTTTAAGGGACATTATGCACTATGCTCTCTTGTTATGTGGTTCTCCTTTCACTGTGGGAGAGGCAGAGGACTTTAAAACCCCAAAGACTTTTCATAAAATGGCTACCAGTACAGAGACTTTTCATAAAATGGCCACCAGCCCAGAGACCGTTAACAAGATGACTGCCAACCCAAAGTCTCCCCACAAAATGGCTGCCAGCCTGGAGGCTGTTCACAAAATGGCCACCGCTCCTGAGTCTCGTCCCATCATGGCCGCCATTCCAGAGCCTGCTCATGTCAAGCCTGCCAAGCCAGAGTCTGCTCAAGTCAAGCCTGCCAAGCCAGAGCCTGCTCACGTTTCAGCTGATCTTCCAGAGCCTGAGTCATGTCAAGTCACAGCTGATCTCACTGAGTCTCATCACGTCTCAGCTGATCGTCTAGAGTCTCGTCACGTCACAGCTGATCGTCCAGAGTTTTGTCACGTCACAGATGATCATTCAGAGTTTCGTCACGTCACAGATGATCGTCCAGAGTCTCATCACATCATAGCTGTCATCCCAAGCCACGCAGACTCCGTGTTCTCAAGCCTGCCAGCTGCTACTCACTCCAGTTCCCCAGGCATAGCACCGTCAGTCTTGGAGATAGATGATGTACTCTCTGTCCTGCCAGTTATGGCTACGGCCATTCTCTGTGTTTGGGCCACACAGGTTTCCCCAGAGGTTGCAGCTTCCACTGCAGAACCTCCCAAGGTGGTGGCGCCCACTCTAGTCTCTTAAGTTTACCCCAGATCCCTCTCCAGTCCTTGAATCTGATTCAGAGCCCGCTCCAGTCCCAGAGCCTGCTCCAGTACTCGAATTCATTCCCAAGCCTGTTCTAGTTCAAGAATCAATTTCCGAGCCCGCTCCAGTCCCAGAGCCTGCTTCAGTACTTGAATTTATCCCCGAGCCAGTTCTAGTTCCAGAATCCATTTTGGTTGCTTGGTAACAAGACCTGAGAGTGGATTGTCAAGCTTGATAATGCAATTTAAGATTTCCTAACTAGAGATAAGATACGATTTTGTAAGATAGGATAAGAATCCCAAATCAAGTTAAGATGTGCTTCTGTAATACGAATTTGTGAAAAATCCTAATTTAACATATCATATTTTAAGTTAAGACCTAAGATAAGAAACTTTCTGTAATACGCGCCCAGAAGAAGAAGAACAACAATGATTACATAAGGTGCCTATGCACCTTCGGTTCTTGGCCCCTAATTAATTAATCTGGGTCAAACTGTTTTTTTTTTGTTTAGTTTTTTTGCTTTTTTTTAAAGAGGGTTTCAATGTCAGCTTGCTAGTTTTTGAGACGTCCTAAATAAATGAAGAGTTAGCAATATTGGGAAGGGTTTCTCAGATTACATTCAACACCTTTTGCAGTTGCTTAGTGGATATAAGATGCAGTTGTATGTTAGGTTTGACACTTTACATATTTGAATGTTTTGATGTGTTCTGTGTTATTATACTGGGGTTAACATTTTTGTCTTTTTTACCTTAGACCTGATGGGACTGAAAGAGGAGAGTGAAGTACTGAATGAAATGGAAGAGAAAGATCATGATTTCATAAATGGAGAAAAATCTTTTAGTTGTTCACAGACTGAAAAGACTTCCTCAAGAAAAAGGGCTCAAAAGACAGGAAGAAGATGTTATTTCACCTGCCAACAGTGTGGAATAAGTTTCACTCAAAAAGGAAGCCTTAACAGACACATTAGAGTTCACACTGGAGAGAAGCCTTACACCTGCCAACAGTGTGGAAGAAGTTTCAACCGGAAAGGAAACCTTAACTCCCACATGGCCGTTCACACTGGAAAGAAGCCTTACACCTGTTCTCGGTGTGGAGAGAGTTTTGATCAACATGAAAACCTTAAAGCCCATATAAGAACTCATAGAAAGAAACTCCACACATGTCCTCCGTGTGGAAAGAGTTTCTTTCAAAAACGACACTTTGAAGGCCATATGAGAATTCATTCTGGAGAGCAACCCTACACATGCCCTCAGTGCGGAAAGAGGTTTAATCATAAACGGCGCTTAGAAGACCACATAAGAACTCACACTGGAGAGAAGCCTTTCACCTGCCAACAGTGTGAAAGAAGTTTCAGCCAAAAAGGAAACCTTGACAGGCACATGAGTGTTCACACTGGAGAGAAGCCTTACACCTGCCAACAGTGTGGAAGAAATTTCAACCGGAAAGAAAACCTTAACTCCCACATGACCGTTCACACTGGAGAAAGCCTTTTCACCTGCCAACAGTGTGGAACAAGTTTCACTCAAAAAGAAGGCTTTACCAGACACATGAGAATTCACAATGTAGAGCAGCTTTACACATGTGATCAGTGTGGAGAGAGTTTTGATCAACATGGAAACCTTGAAGTCCACATGAGAACTCATAGAGAGAGACCCTACACATGCTCCGAGTGTGGAAAGAGTTTCTGTCAAAAACAACACTTTGAACACCACATGAGAATTCACACCGGAGAGCAACCCTACACATGCCCTCAGTGCGGAAAGAGGTTTAATCATAAACAACACTTGGAAGACCACAAAAGGATTCACACTGGAGAGAAGCCTTTCACCTGCCAACAGTGTGGAAGAAGTTTCAACCAAAAAGGAAACCTTGACAGGCACATAAACCGTCACACTGGAGAGAAGCCGTTTATATGTGGTCACTGCGGAAAGAGTTTTAAGAATAAAGCAGCATTTAAACACCACATGAGGTTTCACATATGAGAGAACAGTTTTTTTATGTTATCAGTGTGAGATGAGTCATGTAATAAAACCAGAGAGAAGACTTTGCGGTGCCATCACTGTGGAAAGACTTGCAGAAACAAGACTATCTTGAGGTTCACAGAAGCATCACTGATATAATTCACGATAGCTGAGCAGCAGATTTGGGTTTGTTTACACCTGGGTTTAAAATGTGTTTTGGTTGATAGGATCACAAATAGGCTGTTCCTGTATCACTTCTGTCCCCATTTTGTTAAGGGGAGGGGTCTTTCACATCTTGTGATCAAATTAATAAAATAGGTTTACTCAATTTACATATAAACGTGAGTAAGTCTTGGGAAAACTACCAAAGAGGGAAAAGATTTAATGAAGAAGACTTAGTAAGCAGTGCCGGTGATAGTGATAGTTAATCAATAAATAGAAAAGGGGATATAATAAGTGGGGTCCCATTAAGTGTGAACATGGGAATATAATGGGAGGAAA
Organism: Sinocyclocheilus grahami; assembly: GCF_001515645.1. Taxonomy (NCBI): domain Eukaryota; kingdom Metazoa; phylum Chordata; class Actinopteri; order Cypriniformes; family Cyprinidae; genus Sinocyclocheilus; species Sinocyclocheilus grahami. The sequence goes on from NW_015506072.1 coordinate 188,273, forward strand.
TGTAATGGAAGCCGGACACTAGGTGCGTTTCCATTACAGATTTGCGCAAAATTTTGGCGTTATTTTCTGAATGTCGATAAAAAAGTATTGAGAAATGACGGCGTTTCCATTAACCAATGTTATGCGGCTAAAACGTAACCTTTCGCCTCTCGCGATAAGTCATGGCAACGGATTTTGGTGGGATTTTGGCTAAGGTGCGTTTCCATTACAGATTTGCGCAAAATTTTGGCGTTATTTTCTGAATGTCGATAAAAAAGTATTGCGAAATGACGGCGTTTTGTATAAAAACATTAACACAAGCATTGTGGCCGTAATCAGCTTCAGTGGCCGTATCAGAGCTACACTGCACTGCAGACGTGTGCAGTGTAAATTGTCTAAGCATTAATGGTAGGGAAAGCCCCTTATACTGGAGCGCGGCCACTTATGAAGTGTTTCTTGGAGGTTATAGTACATTAAAGAATTATCATATGACTTTTTACATACGCCATGTGACCTGTAAATGCGAAAAAGCCGTTTCCATTGCAGTTTTGCGAATTAATCCTTTTTCGCATTGCCTGAAAAACCACCTCATGCAAGCGTGTAAACTTTTTTTGCGATATATGGCCGTTTTTGCGAAATTGGCGCGTTTCCATTAGGCGTATTTTCAATTCGCAATTTCAATTTGCGCAATTTGAAGGGTAATGGAAACGCGCCTACTTACAGATAACTAGTGTGTTTTGTGTTTTCACCTGAGCTCTTTCTTCCGTCAGTTTGTCTGTCATGTTTGTCTTTAGCCCAAACCATGCCATCTCTGTTGCTGTAGGTACGTTTGATTTTATAATGGAATCTTAAATGGTAAGCAACATGGGTAATTTTTCATCAGTAAGGTCCAGCAAACTACCACCACACCAGAGCAACTCATTCTCAGTGTAAGGAGTGTTGTGATGCTGGTAATGGATAACTGCTGGTAATGCTGTTTTTGAATGTGTTTGTTCATTATCTGCCGAAATTTTGACAGAGGGAGCGAGTCTGCTTCATATGCACACTTCAGACCATTTTCGCATTGCCTGAAAAACCACCTCATGCAAGCGTAAATTTTTTTTTTGCGATATATGGCCGTTTTTGCGAAATTTTTTCAATTCGCAATTTCAATTTGCGCAATTTGAAGGGTAATGGATACAGATAACTAGTGTGTTTTGTGTTTTCACCTGAGCTCTTTCTTCCGTCAGTTTGTCTGTCATGTTTGTCTTTAGCCCAAACCATGCCATCTCTGTTGCTGTAGGTACGTTTGATTTTATAATGGAATCTTAAATGGTAAGCAACATGGGTAATTTTTCATCAGTAAGGTCCAGCAAACTACCACCACACCAGAGCAACTCATTCTCAGTGTAAGGAGTGTTGTGATGCTGGTAATGGATAACTGCTGGTAATGCTGTTTTTGAATGTGTTTGTTCATTATCTGCCGAAATTTTGACAGAGGGAGCGAGTCTGCTTCATATGCACACTTCAGACCACTCCATAGACCACAATGCAACACTATTATGATGTCATCGTAGATCGCGTTTAATTTATACCCACCCCAAACAACTCTATAATATATATATATATATTAGTGCTGTCAACGTTAACGCATGTGATTAATTTTACAATCCTTAACGCGTTAAAATAATTTCACGCAAAATGACTGAAGCACAATTTCTATTCTAACCCTTTAACCCAATTTTACTTCTCTGCTTGCGATCAGATCATTTTAAGCCGCTAAACTCCAGGAAAGTTTTCAGTCCACTGATCCAGTCAGCGAATGCATTCAAACAATCCGTCCAAAACAGCGCTAATATAAAGGAAACCAGGCTAATTACATCAGAGGTTGCAGAGAGAACAGAGACTCGCGTTACGTTTTCAGTGAATTATTAATTCCAGTGTGTTTGGCTTTAAAACACGAGCTCTGTCATATTCTGTGATTGTCTCTGAAGAGCGCGAGCCCTCACACGTCACACACGCTGTGTGGAGTACAGACTGAACGGATTGTCAACACATCCCACCGCTGTATGGCCAGATGTATGGCAAACTACGGTTTCTCTACTGGATAACTCACTAGTAAAGTTTTGATGGATGAAGACTGCAATCAAGGTAAAGATGATTGTGGTGGCGTACAGGAGTCATACAGTAAGCACGCGTGAGTCTGTTATAATAATGCGTGTATGAGCTCTAGGTTTTTGGCATCTCCATGTGGTCTGTTCGGTATCGCAACTTAGCTTCTCTAAAATGTAAAAAAGCTCTTTGCTGTTGCACTGTACACATACTATAAAATTCTGATTTTATATTCTCTTTCATATGTGCTTATATGGACTCCTTATATCATTTGGTTTTTTGGTGTCCTTTTGGAGTTTCTAAGTGTCCTTTTTTTGGAAAGACATCTAAATTTATCTTGAAAAAAGCTTGCAGAAAATAACAGATTTTTGAGAATCACCCTTCAATCTTTTGGTTTACTCTGCTAGATATAGCAAATGATGACAAAATAAACATTTGAAATGATAAATGGTCTATGCTTAATTTCATGGTGTGCGATTAATCGCGATTAATCACAGAAAAAGGGTGTGATTAATTAGATTTTAAAAATATATAAATATACATTTCATCAATGTATATGATTTACAACTGAATAGCTCTGCAGTGCATTAAAAAATATTGCCTGAATCCAAGCTGTTCCTTCAAGTTTTTTTTATTTTACATTTTACAAAATATTAATAACGAACAAAATAAATATGTTTCTCTTATTTTAACAGTTTGGCTTAGCTTCGTGCTTTTTGACAACTTGGCTTAGTTCAGTGCAGCATTATGGTAAAACTAGATCAGTGTACTAAACATGAACAACATCTTCTACTTAAAAGTTGAGTAACGGCTTAACCTGAACATAAAAACAAAACAAAATAAATAGCAGCATTACAACAAAACCTGGGGAAAAAAATCACAAAGATACTTTCATCAAGGGAGTCCAGTTCTTAAAGTGCTTTGAGGAAAATCTCCTGTAGTAGCTTCAATTACTTTCATTCATTCATCTATACTTTTACTCTCACTTTGAAATAAACACGAGATTCTTTTCACGAGTTCACACTTACATTAAATAAAGGTTATGCGTATTTGGCGTGCTGTCCGGGGAGAGGGGTCCGAGCTCGGTGTCCAGCCACCCCCCCTTTGCTCCCTCGCCATCTGAAAGACAAAGAAAGGACTCTTGTGACTCACACAGATAAGTTCCATTGTCTGTGTTACTGAACTGTTGTTACTTACATTCTCCTGCCGTCTTTTATCGCCTGCCCCTCTGTTGAATAAAGCCTGTTGTGATTTGCCACTTACCTGAGTGTTACCCGTGTGTGTTGCTGGCAGGCGATGGGTCAAAAAAAGTGCGGGGGACAGAGCACTGTGCGGGACACTGTTTCAAACAGCATCCCCCTTCAATATCACAATTATTCAAATCTACGCCCCAACAAGTGATCATAATGATGTTGAACTGGAGAAGTTTTACTTACGGCTCCAGAATATCATTAACATGGTCAGCAAGACAGACATTCACATCAACCAAGGAGACTGGAATGCAAAAGTAGGCAAAAAGGAAATGAAAGTTTGGAAAGATCACTGTGGACCTTCTTGCTATGCAATGACTAATGAAAGAGGGAGGTGACTGCTGGAGTTTGCCAGTTACAACAGCCTGGTATTAGCCAATACCATAGGTGAACATAAAGCTTCCCGACGATGGACATGGCACGCACCTAGTGGAGCCCATCACAACCAGATTGACTACATACTGGTTCAAAACTGTTTACGATCTGCCATTAACAGAGCAAAAACAAGGACATTCCCAGGGGCTGATGTTGGGAGTGACCACGATCTGCTGATAATTAACTTCCGAGTGAGGCTGAAGAAAATCATTAAGCCAAAGAACAGCAGGTTAAAGTTTAACCTTGAACTGCTGACTGACCCAAACATCTTGTGTGTCCTTTCGAGCCACAATTAGAGGAAAATTGGCGCCACTCCAAATGACTGATGAGGACATTGAAGTTATGACAACCACCTTCAACACAGTAATGAGAAAAACTGCTAGGACATAATTGGCCTCCATCGCTCAAAAAAAACCTTGGGTTATGGAAAAGATTCTTGAAATGTGTTACACCCAGAGAGATCTCTAAAACTGTAGGCATACAACTGGGGCAGTCGAATACCATGAAGTCAATCAAAAGATCAGAAAAAGCATGAAGAAGGCTAAAGAACACTGGATAGGACAGCAGTACACAGAAATAGAGAATAGTTTGAAAAAGAACAACAGCAGAAAAGCATTTCAAATTGTGAAAGACCTAACCAAACAAAAACAATCAAAAGTTAGTACCGTACTAGTTAAATATGGGAAATGCCTCACAGAGGCAAGTGACATTACAGGCAGATGGACTGAGTACTGTCAAGAACTATATAACCATCAGACCAAAGGAGACCTAGAAGTGCTTGAGGTACCAGAGTCCTCAAATGATGACAACTTCCCCATTCTCAAAGAAGAGGTTGAGGCAGCAGTAAAATCGCTGAAGAGTGGGACAGCAGCTGGAACAGATAACATCCCAGCTGAACTCATCAAGAATGGAGGGTAGCCAGTGATAGAGATACTACCAAAAATCTGCAACAAGATCTGGCAGACAAGTGACTGGCCAGAAACATAGACCCAAACACTAATGATAACCCTACCCAAAAAAGGTATTCTTCAGTTGTGCCAGAACTATAGAACTATCAGTCTTATCAACCAGACTAGTAAAGTGATGCTTAAGATCATCTTGAACAGATTAAAGCCTCAAGCAGAAGAAATTATTGCTGAAGAACAGGCTGGGTTTCGCAAAGGGAGAAGTACCATAGAACAAGAACTGTATCATGTCTTCATAGACTTCAAAAAGGCTTTTGACAGAGTCTGGCATGGGCAACAATGAAGAAGTACAACATGGGACAAAAGCTAACCAACACCATCAGACAGCTGTATGATAAGGGCATTAGTGCAGTAGTTACCCAGGGCTCTATGGGACAGTGGTTCCACACAACAGTAGGTGTATGGCAAGGTTGCCTTCCGTCGCCCACGCTCTTTAACATATACTTAGAGTGCATCATGAGCGAGGCCCTAGAGAACCACTGTGACACAATCAGCATTGGAGGACAAAACATCACCAATCTTCGATTTGCAGACGACATTGATGGACTAGCTGGTAGTGAAGCTGAGCTGGCCACCTTAGTGAAAACCTGGATGAAGCATCTTCTAGATTTGGCATGGAGATAAACGCTGATAAGACAGTTTATGACATATAGTGACAAGCAGATCACTTCCAAGATTGAAGTCAGAGGACAAAAACTGTAAACTGTGAGCCATTTGAAATATTTGGGCTCTATCATTAGTAAAGAGGGGTCAAAAACTGAAGTTTTTGCGAGAATAGCGGAAACAATAGCAGCTATGTCAAAGCTAAAACCTGTATGGAGAGACAAAAATATCTCTAAAAAAAATCAGACTTCTGCGTGCACTTGTCCTCTCAGTCTTCATATATGCTTGTGAGTCATGGACCCTCACAGCAGAGTTACAACAAAGAATCCAGGCACTCGAAATGAGATGCTATCGAACCATCCTTGGCATCTCTTACTAGGATCACACCACAAATGAATCAGTGAGGAATAACATTAGGCGTGAAGCAGGCCAGTATGAAGATCTCATCACTGTAGTCAGAAAGAAAAAGTTGAAATGGTAAGGACATGTCATCAGAGCCAACCTGTGCACAACAATCCTCCAAGGTGGTGTCCCAGACAGAGGCAGACAGAGAACGAAGTGGGCTGACAATATTACAGAATGGACCATGAAAAGCTTTGCAGAGATGCAGGATATAGCACATAACCAAGTGCAAATAGTTGCAAAGCAGCTTTACAGAAAATTAAAGTTTCTACATTATATTTAGTTATAGCTTATCAGTGGTGACTGTGCAGCCTGCTCTGATAGGAAGGGTCTAATCTTCCTAATGTTGTATAAGGCAAATCTGCAGGACCAGGCAGTAGTAGCAATATGGTCTATGAAGCTTAAGTGATCATCAATCACAACTCCAAGGTTCCTGCCTGTCCTGGAAGGAGTTATGATTGATGAACCTAGCTGTATAGAGAAGTTGTGATGAAGTGCTGGGTTGGCGGAGACCACAAGCAGTTCTGTCTTAGCAAGGTTGAGTTGAAGGTGGTGGTCTTTCATCCAGCCAGAAATGTCTGTCAGACAGCCTGCAATGCGAATAGCTACTGTCGGATCATCTGGTTGGAATGAGAAATAGAGTTGAGTGTCATCAGCATAGCAATGATAAGAAAAGCCATGCTTCTGAATGACAGATCCTAATGATGACATGTAGATGGTGAAAAGAGGTCCAAGCACTGAGGAACCCCAGGAGCAAGAATTTGTGACTTAGAAACCTCACCCCTCCAAGACACCTTGAAGGACCTACCTGAGAGGTAAGACTTGAACCACTGGAATGCGGTTCCTGAGATGCTCATCTCCTGGTGGTTAACAGTGTCTAAAGCGGCAGACAGATCCATCAAAATGAGTACTGATGATTTGGAAGCTGCTCGTCAGTCTCAGGGCTTCAGTAACCAAGAGCAGGGCAGTCTCATTTGAGTGGCCACTTTTGAAGTCAGATTGGTTGTTGTCTAGGAGGTTGTTGTGTGCAAGAATCATAAAGAGTTGGTTGAACACAACTCACTTATGCGTCTTTGAAATGAATGCAAGAAGGGATACCAGTCTGTAGTTTTCTAAAAGTGCTGGATTTAAAGAGGGTTTCTTAAGCAGTGGGGTTATCCTAGCCTGCTTAAATGCTGTGGGAAATGTGCCAGTGTGAAGAGAAGTGTTGATGATGTGAGTGAGAGCAGGTATAACTGAATAATAATTGGCATGAAAAAGGTGATTGGGGATAGGATCAAGCGGACAGGTATTAGGATGATTGGAAAGGATAAGTTTGGAGAAGGAGAAGAATGGGAGTAATTCCAAAAATGGCTATCAATAGGCAAGGGGAGATCGATTTACCTAAAAAACCAGAGACGTTTCAAAAACAGTGGACCAGAAGCCCCTAAGCTTTACACAGGACCGAAACATATGTGCATGAGAGGCTGGGATAAACCTACAGCAATCATAGGCAGGATCTATATGCTGAAAGTGCTTAGATAGTTTCAACTTTGTCCAGTGTACACAATGTACAACTTTGCACTGCAGAAGTCCATGTCTTGCACAGACTGAAGACTTGTGTATTCTATATATGTCACAGTTATGGACTTTGGGTTTTCTTTTAGTTGCCGTTTTCCTGTCTTCTGTTCTGGTTTAGTTCCTGTGTGCCCATATTTGGTTATGTTCCTGGTCTTGTTTAGTCATTTTTAGTTAACCACCATCCCCTGTATTACCCTCATTTAGGCCCTGTCCACACGAACATGGTTATTTTTTAAAACAGCAGCTTTTTCGACACGGTTTGTCTGTTCATCCACACGTAAACGCAGCACCAGGTCCCTGAAACTGAACATTTTTGAAAACGCCTGCCAGGGTGAAGATTTAAAAAAACTCCGGTTGCAGTGTTATCGTGTAGACAGCGAAACCGGAGTTTTTAGCTTGTGATAACAGCCTGCGCTGTTATCTCCGCCTACTGGAGACTTTTTCAGGCTTCTGATTGGCCAACATGGCTTTACGGTTGAGATTATATCGCCACCTGTTGGTTTGGCATGCTCTTGACAGTGCTTCATAACATGCGTTTGCGTTTTCATGTGGATGGAGATTTTTTCTTAAATGGAAGAAGGAAAAACTCAGTGTGACGAGTGGGGGCGGGGCTGAGAGCCGTGGGAACGGAGTGAGGCCGGTGGAGTAATTGATAATGAGCGACACCTGCACCACTCACCGGTCTCGAGTCTCACGGAGGAGCTCCGGAAGAATAAAAGGGAGGCGTGACGACAGTGTCGGACGAGAGAGGACCAGGCCTGGAGTTTATTTTGTGTTTTGGTTTTGTTTGTGCGCGACAGTCATCCGCGAGGGGCTGTCGTGCTATTTTGTGTTTGCTTATTTTATTAAAGTTTGTTTAAATGTCCGCCGGTCCCGCCTCCTTCTTCCAGGCCTACAAACGTTGCTACACTCAGTTTTTAAAAATACCTGTGTACATGTGGACATGGCCTTAGTCACCTTATTTAAGTTACCTCTTTAGTTCATTCAGTTGTCGGTTATTGCATATGTGTACCCTGTGTGCTAGTCTTTGTTTTCTTATGGATTTGTTATTAAAATACGCTTTCGGATTATCTTCGTCTGACTCCCTCTTCATCTTCCTAGCACCAGCGTGACAATATAAGACTGATTCCCAGTCCTCATCAGAAATAACCATTTCTAAGTTGTCTTCCCACAAAGCTTTTATTTGGGAGAGGGATGTATAGAGTGGGGTCAAAATTGTACAGTAAAGTGTCGATATAATGCCTTTCCATCTTAGAGGATCCTTTAATAAATGATCAAATTGAGAACATTGAGGTGGAGCAGGGAACTGAGGGAACATTTTCCGCACAGATTCACGAATTTGGAGGTAGCGGAAAAAATTATTCTTAGGAACATATTTTGTGCAGTGATTAAAACAATTCTGAAGTGGATTGTTTTTTGAGAAGTTTAAGAATAGCCGGAGACTGGTTATTTTATGATTATTGGGCCAGTCTCCAGCTATTCTTAAACTTCTCAAAAAACAATCCACTTCAGAATTGTTTTAATCACTGCACAAAATATGTTCCTAAGAACAAAATTGCAGCATTTTTTTTTTAGCTGAAAGCAAAGGAATGCTACACTCACGCAGTCTGTTGCGGAAAAGCAGAAGTTGACAATGAGCGAAAACGGGCAGAATTTGCTCGCTATCACGGGGAGTTTGCAAGTTACGAAGAGTTTAAGACATAAATATGTATCATAGCCTACCACTGAAATTATCTGAGCAGTTTAATTAATTTTCTAGAAAACCCAGCTCATTCAATTACATGCATTCATTGCAATGACAGGGCAAAAACGTAATTTAAGCGTTTAAAATGCATGTATTTGAAAGCTTACCCCTTTTGACTTGCTGTTAATGCTGAATGTAAGAATGAAAACTGAAAGTAAACAACACTGAAATTAGAGCTTGTGCGATGAAAGTTAGTCAGCTCGACTGTGTTTTCTTTCATAAGTGTCATAAGGAAAAAGTAAATACTTTTGCATTTTATTTATTTTAAATTCAAATTTAATTCTGGTCTGCCTCAGCACTCGTCAATGTCAAAATCATTGAGATGACCAATCAAATAAAAGAAGGCGGACCTTACTGTTCACAGAAATCTAGCGCGAGGTACGATGTAAGTAGGCTAAACGTGTAATCAGGGCCGTTTCTAGGCATAGGCGAGCTAGGCGGTCGCCTAGGGTGCCACCAGCTGAAGGGGTGCCAATGAGCGCACGTACTGGCACTTTTATCAGGGTTGTGATACGTGATTATCAAGTGTGGCACGGTCACCCTGAAATATGACTGCCGCCCCCACTGGATCCCCCAACATTACTGGGCTAGATCAGAGTGCTGTCAATTGCTGCCTGATTGTTGCATGCAAAGTTTGCATTCGAAGCGCTCAACAACGCCATTAGATCAATGGGCTCTGTCAGTGCTTTGGCAAGCTAACACTTTTTTTGCCATGCAATAAAGCTAAGTTCAAAGGCCAATTTAAAATATTGGTACAGTAAATAAAGTGCACAAAATCAGTATTTTGTTTAGGCAGTATTTGTGGCACTTT